>NC_083116.1:103556346-103856468 GCF_949774975.1 Lagenorhynchus albirostris | reverse complement strand
TATCTTAAAATTGAAACAATATAGTTTCAGATATATAACAAAATAAGCTAAAATATAAGATAATATGAAATTGTCTAAGTGTATTTTCCCCCAAAACTGACTTCCATATTTCAATTATATTCTGGCTTGAAGTATATTGAATTTCATTTAAAAACTGTAAAATTGCTTTCTAGTGATTCTTCAGCTTTTATGTCCCAAAATGACTCATGGGAGCAGATGGCTTTAAACACCTATAATTCACATTTTTTTTAAACCATATTTACTTCTTTTTTTTTTTTACATCTTTATTGGAGTATAATTGCTTTACAGTGGTGTGTTAGTTTCTGCTATATAACAAAGTGAATCAGTTATACATATTTACTTCTTGAAGAAAATTTCTATTTGGTTCACTAAAAGCTTCTTCATCACATCTTCTCCCACCTCTGCACCATTCAGTACTGTTAAGCATAGCCTTCACCACACAGCCCTGGTCTCTGTAGCCCTACCAAGTTCCGCTAGGCCTCAGGTTTCTCTCCATTTCTCTGAGAGCTATAGCTCTGTCTTCATTCATTAACGCAACAAATATCTGTTGAAAACCTACCATGTGCCAGATACAGTCTAGGTACTGGGGATACGATAGTGAGTCGGAAAGACAAAGTCCTCCTTTTTCTGTTAGCTCACAAGCACTTTGCTGTAGCTTTTAGCCGAGTCGATCATTCAATGGCTGATTCCCTACATCTGCTGATGCCCACTATTGGACACTATTAGTGAATCTATAGAACCATCTTGACATCTTGCCTATCCCGTTTTCCAACTCCACCAATAAGATCCAGTTGTATCAAGGTGATATTTAGATTGTGGGAGTGGCTGAGATTGTCCACAGAGGCGGGGTTAGAGGAAAGAGGGCTGGGAAAGGAACATCAGAAAAACCCATATTTTGCGAGCAAGTGTGGAGGAAGAACTAAAGAATGATTCCAAAATTTATATCTCTAATTGAGATGATCTCCTGAACTTTGACTTATATATATCCAGTATATCCAATATGTCTCTTGATATCCACATGGATGTGTAATAAACATCTTAGACTTAACACATCAAAACTAAACTTACACTCAACCTTGCACCCTAACCTGATACTCCTGCCGTTTTCCGCATGATACAGTTAATGGCAGCTCCATTGTCCCAGTTGTTCATGCCAAAATTCTTAGTGTTATCCTTGAATCCTCTCTCTACCAACCCACATGCAACTGGCCACCAAATCCTATGGGCTCTACCTTGAGAATGTATTCAGGACTTAAACCCCCTGCCACTCTGATCCAAACCATCATCTCTAGCTTGGATAGTTCTGAATATGGGTATAATAACAGTGCTTTCCTAATAGGGTTGCTGTGGTGACCATACAAGCTACCACAAGTAAAGAATTTAGAATGGGTCCTGGCACATAATAAATCAGTAGTAGCCAAATGCCACTTATAGTCAAAGCATGAATATTTCAAAGGCTTTATCTTCTACAAAATTATTCTCAGTTTCTGCTTTCTACATTGCTTGCTCCTCTTCACAAATTCAGTTACACTCATGCCTTATACTGTGTATTTTGTCTATATTATGTCTCTTACTTTTATTACTTTCTAACTTGTTTGTGTAACTCTGACATGTGTATTCAATTAATGTTACAAATTACCAGAGCACAGGGATCACATCTTCTATTTCTCTTTTAGAGAGTTAAACACAGTATTCGAGGCTCAATACATATGTGTTAATTTGAAGTGAAAAGTTGAGTTGAAGCTCTGAATCTTAACTTGCTTATGAAAATCAATTTGAATGGAACCACTGAACCTTTAAGGTTTGTTACATTGTTCTTGAACTGTTGCAGGCATGCATTCAGGCCTGAACAGATGTTGTGCGTGCTTCAGGCATCTCCCTGTTTATTCTATTTTACTTTTACTGGTTATTTAGCTGTTAGAGTAAATAGTGGAATAACAGTCCATCTGTATTTCCTGGCCAAGTTTCTCCATGGTTACCTCACAGTACCTCAGATACCTAACAACAGACAAAGTCCTTCATTTAGAATTATGCCTAGTTCCCCAGACGTCACAGAACACCAATGAGAACAAAAAGAAACCTGCAAAACCTGCACTTCACTGTTCCAACTGTTCCACAAAGACAACAATCCTAGCCATCAGCACCAACTAAACGAAAAATGATTTCATAAATCCTTCTGTGATAGGTACATTTTGCATTATGTTGTGCACACTGTCAAAATCTTTTACAAAAACAAATCTTGATAGAAAAATCGGCTCTTGCGCATAGCAAAGGAGAATTGTGTAGAAGCAAATGCTTTTCTCATCATTCAAAATTAGATATATGGTATTCTATGTTTCCAAATATTTTAGAACCAGGACATGCCTTTAAGTCTTGTGTAACTGAGCAAAGGAGGGGCAGATAGATTTTATGAAGAAAAATTCTATGGCAATACAGTAATCCAGGGAGACCTGAAAAACTGATTACCACTGAGGAATGGGATTGAAAAATGTGGACAGGATGCTTTTCTTTCTTCTTTTCACTTTATACTATTTTATCCTATTTAAATATACAATCATGAGCATCTTATTATTCTGATAAAGAATGGAAAATCTAGCACGTGTCATCAAGCAAGTTTACAGATAACTACTATACACAACTGAATGTAATTAAGTCTGTACAAATTAATACAAATGACAGTACACTATTTTGGAAAATAAAGGAAACATATTTGGTAATATTTTGCCCATTTTATAAATGATTAACGCTGTTGACACTGGGAGAACATGCTTTCTATCACAGCATTTTACATTTGGGATAGAAAAGCAAAACCACTGTTTCACGTAATTGTTCTGAACCTAAACGCACAAATTTAAGAAAACCAACAAACGACAAAACAAAACATGTTAACAACATGTTTTGTTAGGATAGGGATCTTAATACTCTTCCTCCTTTCTTTATCTTTTTGGAAACCCCAGAGATTTCCCTAATGGTGAGAACATCCTTTTGCCTCAGGTTTGGAAAACTCAATTTGGGAATTTGTAGTAGTTGGTATCCATTAATTAAAGTGATTTACAATACATAGTTCTTGATTTTTTCCTTGACTGTTTAATTACATGCATTAGGATTCAGAAACAAGCAGGCGGGTAAAAGTCATTGTATTAGATTGAACTATATGCAATTGCCAACGTTTGAACATTTTGACCCACATAATGCCAATTCATAAGATTCAACTGAATGTTATTAAAGTATCAACATGCTCATGACTACCATTTTAAGCAAGAAAATTGATACAGATCAGCTTTTTTAAATGGCAAAAGAAAAACAACAAAATAAATAACAAAAATAAGTCTCATAATTCCAAGGGAAAAAAAAACACTATTGATTAAAGTATCCTTCACTTAGAGCTTCAATGCTTTTAAATAGTTTAAGTCATGGTTCTGAACTCAGAACAAAGGATTCTAAATTACTGACATAGAATTAGGAAAAAAATGAATTCAACATATTTCAATGAAAAATAAAACTCCACATAAAACAATAATGACAACAACAAACTAAAAAATAGCATCCTATTCTTGGTAAAAGCCATGGAACATGGAAACATGGAACAATTTAGAGCCTGCATCCTCAAGAGTAATATTAAAAAATGAGCTATTCATTTGGCACCTAAAATTAATAGAAGAATGAAAAATTTTACCCCTGAATAAGTAATACTTAGCTTTGGAAATATAGTAAATATGATTGAAAGTAAGTAAGATTCTCTAACCAAAGTTTTTGTCAAAAGCAAATGTTTTTTAGCCTATGTGCATTCTCTTCTTTTACTTTTTTTTTAACTTTAAACTTTTTTTTTTAACCTTTAGGCTACTTGCCAAATCTGGAAATAACTTTTTGTATATTTTATGCTATTATTAACATTTTACTTAAAGTTTTTTTTACATTTAAGTATGCAATTTTATGTTTCACCACATTTAAAAAAAATTATTTATTTTATTTATTTATTTTTGGCTGTGTTGGGTCTTTGTTGCTGCGCACGGGCTTCTCATTGCAGTGGCTTCTCTTGTTGCGGAGCACGGGCTCTAGGCACGCAGGCTTCAGTAGTTGTGGCATGTGAGCTCAGTAGTTGTGGCTCGCGGGCTCTAGAGCGCAGGGTCAGTAGTTGTGGCACACGGGCTTAGTTGCTCCGCAGCATGTGGGATCTTCCCAGACCAGGGCTCAAACCCATGTCCCCTACATTGGCAGGCAGATTCTTAACCACTGTGCCACCAGGGAAGCCCTCACCACATTCTTAAAGGCAATTTGTTTGCAGGATTATTTACATGGAAATTTAATTTACAATAATTTTTAAGACTTTGGATATATGGTGAAGTAATATGGGTTTTGCAAAATTGGAAATTTATATAATTATACATTTTTTACAAGAATTTTTCTAGATAATCCTACATGATTTCACTTTATCTTCACAATATTACTGCTGAGTAGGCTGGGACAGGTATTATCATTGATCTAATTTCAAAGTTAAAAACACTGAGACACAGAAATTTTATGTGGCTTGCCCAGGACACAACTAAGAGTCAGATTCGGTGTCTAAATTTAAGACTTTCATGTTCAAATCCAGTGCCTTGCCAACCACTCTAGCCTATTTTTTTGCCATAACCATATAATGCAAGCCAAGTGATTGGGAAAAATATTACTAATATTTTAATTATTTGTGGGTTTCTTGCCACACACTTTCATAAATGTTTGGTTTAAAATTCAGTGTGTACAAACCTAGAGCAAATTTCTCCATGCTGGTATATATGCTTAGTTTGTTAGAATTCATACATATGGATGATTTAATTCAATGAGTTTGGATATAATGTAAAAGAGACTAATCTTGTTTCTTTTTTTAAATTAAAAAAATCAGTTTTTATTCTTGGAACTACTAGATTAGCATTGTTCTGTCCTCTTCAATCGCAGACTTCATACCTGGATTTACCAGACTGTCATCCATTCATTCAACAGATGTCCACTGAGTGCCTATTTGTGGTAGGTACCGTCCTAGGAGTTGGAGATATAGTGGTGAACAACACAAACAAGATATTTTTTTCTTCCTAGTGGTTATGTGTATGATGGATGTTGGTCACCAGAGGGAAAAAGTCAAAAGGAGTACGTGGCTCATTTGCAAACCACTGCAAACGGTAAAAATTGTATCTTTTGCTGTGGCTGACTCAGTATCACCATCTTAATAAATGTAGCTCTGCAGTTAAATGGATACACATACACTTAAATGCACGTATATGTGTTTTAAGAGTTATAAAATCCTGCATGATTGCTTTCACATTTTAAGAAGGCGGAAATAATAGCTTTAGGCAGTTTTAGTTAACAAAAATGCCTTGAGACCCTTTGTAACTTGGCTAACAGAGGAGCACACAACTTTCATTTCTGAGAAAAAAAGGATGAGAGAAACCCATTAGTAGCTGTTGTGACAGCAGCCATTGGGGAGTAGATCTATCTCAAACCTGAGAAAGAGAAATTGGAGCACCAAAGACTCAAACTCCAGTTCATTTTCACTCTCTGGAATTTGTCTTTATCTGACAGATGAAGGCAACATCCTATATAAATCTAATTCTTATCCACTTTATGCCTCATCTAGTTACCAGGCACTACATTAATGACATATCAAATTGGGAACGGTGTTCAATCAAAAGGCATTAAAGTACCTATTAATTAATTTTTTCTGAGCTTCTAAAGAAATTTTTTTAAAGTTATATTTAGTGGCTCTATGGTAAGGTGTCCTTTCGATTTTTTTTCCCCTGCATTGTTTATGGCCACATGTCAAAATTATTTCCTAAATACAACTATATACTTTGGTGGAAACATTCTCCATAGGATGATGCACTGTCCTTACATAAGTAACCAATCAGTAATCATATATCACAGATCAAAAAAAATGACATCATAATTGGTCAAAGAACAGCTTGAATAGTTCATGAATAAAAGGAAAACCTCCACAAACTTAATTGCAACCACAAAATTTCAACCAGCATCATGAATTGTAAGTTTTAACATGGAAGTTTCTGACTTCCAGAATTTATAGGATATGAATTATCAAAATAGTCTTGCTAGGAGAATGGAAGGAAGCTGACTGAGTCCTTAAAGTACATTTTAGCAAAGATGGGAGTAAACTGCAGCATGGGGATCAAAGTAGGACAACTGATGGGCCTGATAAAATAATGGCTGGGAGAAATGAATGAATAATTTCCTATAAAAGAGAGACATGTAGAAAACATAAAGGGAAACTATCAAAGTACATATAAATATGAATTATAATGCAGTAAATATCTATAATATCTTCACTATAAGAGAAGTGAAAATTGAGGTACTATATTAATGATTTAAATATGATTTCAATTATAGCAAATAGATTAATATTTGTAAAGTACTTCACAAATATAAATAGCAAATCAATCAAGCAAATAAAATAAATATCAAATCAAATAAATCCCAAATCATAAAAGCAACTGAAAAAAGCAAATATATTTATAGCTGAATAAATGTGCTAGTTGAAAAGCTTAAACATTGTCCAACATCATACACAAAAATAAACTCAAAATGCATTAAAAACCTAAACATAAGACTAGATACTACAAAATTCTTAGAGGAAAACATATGCAGAACACTCTTTGGTGTAAATTGCAGCAATATCTTTTTGGATCCACCTCCTAGAGTAATGAAAACTAACAAATTGTAACAAATGGGACCTAATTAAACTTAAAAGCTTTTGCACAGCAAAGGAAACCATAAACAAAACGAAAAGACAATCCACAGAATGGGAGAAAATACTTGCAAACGAAGCGACTGACAAGGGATTAATCTCCAAAATATACAAACAGCTCATGCAGCTCAATATAAAAACAAACAAACAAACAACCCAATCAAAAAAATGGGCAGAAGATCCAAATAGACATTTCTCCAAAGAAGACATACAGATGGAGAAAAAGCACATGAAAAGATGCTCAACATCACTAATTATTAGAGAAATGCAAATCAAAACTACAATGAGGTATCACCTCACACCAGTCAGAATAGCCGTCATCAAAAATCTAGAAGCAATAAATGCTGGAGAAGGTGTGGAGAAAAGGGAACCCTCTTACACTGTTGTTGGGAATGTAAATTGTTACAAGCACTATGGAGAACAGTATGAAGGCTCCTTGAAAAACTAAAAATAGTACTACCATATGATCTAGCAATCCCACTCCAGGGCATATATCTGGAGAAAACCAAAATCTGAAAAGATACATGCACCCCAATGTTTTATTGCAGCACTATTTAAATAGCTAAAACGTGGAAGCAACCTAAATGTCCATCGAGAGAGGAACAGATAAAGAAGATGTGGTACATATATACAATGGGATATTACTCAGCCATAAAAAAGAACGAAATAATGCCATTTGCAGCAACATGGATGGACCTAGAGATTATCACACTAAGTGAAGTAAGTCAGACAGAGAAAGACGAATATATGATATCGCTTATATGTGGAAACTAAAAAAATGATACAAATGACCTTATTTACAAAACAGAAACAGACTCACCCGCTTTGAGGCACAGACTTTCACAATTACCAAAGAGGAAAGGTGGGGGGGAGGGATAAATTAGGAGTTTGGGATGAACATATACATGCTACCATATATAAAATAGGTAATCAACAAGGACCTATGGTATAGCATAGGGAACTCTACTCAATATTCTCTAATAACCTGTGTGGGAACAGAACCTGAAAAAGAATGGATATATGTATATGTATAACTGAATCACTTTGCTGTATACCTGAAACTAACACAACATTATAAATCAACTATACTCTAATATAAAATAAAAATTAAATTAAAATTTAAAAAGAAAAAAAAAGAAAAACTTGATTTTTCTCAGAGAAATCATGAAATGATTACATTATTCCAAATGTTATAGTCCAAAATATCAGTTCTTACAATGTGGTAACATATTAATAAAAGTCATATTTTTCCATGCACCAAACTATTCGATTATAAAGTTTAAGTAGAATTCAAAAAGCATTTGTAAACAAATTTTGCCTTGATACTTTATATGCTCCATGATTATTTAATTTAGAATAATTACAATATTCTTTTGTTTGAATAGTATTAAACTGGTGAAAAATCTAACCCTTTATCTAGCATGGCCCTGTATTACAATTTACACAGAAACATTAATTATTTTATTTACCTTCAGATATTTTGTTCAGATTTGTATATACAGTACCTCCTTCTATTATCTAACTTTCCTAATACCAGAATAGAAAACCAGTCAGCTTGCTCACGGCATTAGTTTTGTCTTCATTCAAGTGACTGACATTATTAAATTTGTGCTTAAATGTGATGAAATAGATTCCAAAGGAGAAAGATTTTGACCAGAGTGATAAGATCTCCATTGCCAGCACTTTTGCCCGTGCTTCACAGCAAGAGTGGAGTACCGAAGGCAAAGTTATCAATGAGAAGAAAGAAATCTTACATTTCTCAAGTGATCTTTCTACCAAGTTCACAGGACACCTAAATTCTCCTGAGCCCCAAATCTGCTGAGAATGGGCTTTTATACACCCATGCTCAAGTTTCTGGTGAACACAGAAATAAATCTTCTATCTTCTCTCTGAAAACATTTCCAAAATCTGAAAATCTCTCCTTACCACCCTAGCCCAAGCCACTGGCATCCGTTCTTCAACTGTCCTCCTTGTTTTTACCCTTGATCCCCTACAGTTCTACTCTCAGTGGGGCAGCCAGTGTGATCTTTTTAAAGCATAAATCCGATCACATCAGTCATCTTCTCAAAAACCTATCTCGCTCAGAATGAATGGTAGTCTTTATGACGGTCCACCATTTGTTTGCTTATATTCTGTCTCCCTCTGCTTTAACAAAAGCTGTATGAGGGCGGAGTCCATCGGTTTTGTTTACTGCTTTTTAAGCACTTAGAGCAATGCCTGGTGTATAGGAAGTGCTTAATAAAGATGTTTGAATGAATGAATCCTCCCTCACTCCTTACATTATTGCCTTGTCCTAATAATTCCTTTTAGGTCTCAAAGGTCCTGCATAAAAGCTGAACCAGTCAAAGAAGACTGAACGACTTTTGCTTTATGATCTTTGGCTTTTTCAGCTACAACAAGCTCTCCCCAGTGCTGCTGAGGTTGAACAAAGGCTGCCTTTACTTCTTGATCTTATCTAAGCTCTACATTGGGCCCAACTGTCCTGTCAACATCTGTGACTTTTCTCCATTTGTCTACACTTCTTGTCACTCACCCTGGCTACTAAAGACACAAAACATTTTATCCACCTCAACCAGAGCATCTTTAATATCATCAGTTTAGAATCTTTAATATCATCAGTTTAGATGAGACAACTGAAATGATGCATGTCTGACTTCTTTCTTTTCTTCCCTTTCTTTTCCTCTTTCTGCCTTCCTTTTCTCCTTCTTTATTTCCTTCCCTCCTTTCTCCCTTTCTCCCTCCCTCCCTCCCTTTTTCTCTTGCTGAAGTATAGTTGATTTACAATATTATAATAGTTTCAGATGTATAACATAGTGATTCAATATTTTTATAGAATATATTTCAAGTTATTATAAAATATTGGCTATATTTCCTGTACTGTACAATATATCCTTGTAGCTTATTTATATCTAGTAGTTTGTACCCTTTAATCCCCTACCCCATCCTGTCCCCCTTCCCTCTCCTCACTGTTAACCACTCACTAGTTTGTTCTCTATATCCGTGAGTTTGCTTCTGTTTTGTTACATTCGTTTGTTTTGTTTTTTAGCTTCCACATATAAGCAATAACATACAATATTTTTCTTTTTCTGTGTGACTAATTTCACTAAGGATAATGCCAACAAGCACATGGAAGTTGCTTGCTTCCTTTTATGGAATCTTTTTGAACTGGCATAGATTCAGTGAGAATTAGAACTCAGGACATTTTTCCTATGAACTGGCCACGCCAGTCCTCAGTATTCTACCATGTTTTACCCAAATTCACCCTTGCTATGCTCAACATAGTACCCTTGAAACCACTGCATGAAAGGTGGTACAGTATAGGGGTTAACAGCTCAGAGGTTAAATCTACTTGGCTTGGGTGCAAATCCTTGCTCAACCGATACTAGCTGTGTCAACTCTGTCAAGTTATTTTACTTAATATTTCTTCAGTTTCTTCATCTATAAAATGGGGATAATAATTTTAGATATTTCATAGAGTTACGGGGAGGATCAATTAGTTAATACAAGTTATCGAGTACCTAAGCCCTATATACAAATTGATCCCCCTTATTGCAAAAGATAAAGCATAGTTGTCATCCCTATTCTAACCCATGCTCTTATTTTTGTCCTAATAATTCACCTTTATCCATGCCAATCCCTAACTGAGCAACTAAGGCCTAATTAAGCAACTAATTGATAATATTGGCTTTGATATAAGGATAAATATTACTTTTGTGTGTGTTTCTCATTCATCGCTAGGTATGCCTTAGCTAATGTATTATGTATTAAATGCAGATTTACAATGTAAATAGGTGTTTATCTGGTTAGTTCTTGTCAAAATGATTAGGTAGCTTTTGAATTCAATACATCTATGGAAATCACATGTGCTATATTATTTATATTTTGTTCAGAAAGTAATTATTTTAACTTATTGCACATTATTTGTGTTGTATTATTCTTAAAAAATATGTATGTTAAACCACAGCGATACCTACTACAGTTCTGTAATTTGATTCATGCAAATGTGTCAGGAATAAAATCAACCACAATTTAATTTCAAACCTTCTCAACCAGCAGCTGTACAATTTATGCACTGCTTTTCTATTTTTACTACTAGATAATGACAATGATGAATGCCTTTAAGAGGAAGTACATATTCATTGAAAAGACTGAAATCAAAACTATCCCCCTTCAGAAAGCTCATAGAGGTAGGAAGCCCATTTGCTTGCTGCAGGAGATATGCTGGGAGTGAGATGGAATTATGCCCCAAACTCCATCTAATGAGGACTCAATAACCAATTAAATTAAAACTGCGATAATACTTTTTTTACAAACCACAGTAATCAATACCATTGTAATTGGTGTCAGCTTTAATACTATTAAATATATCTGAAAGAACAAAATTATTAGCTATGATTGCAGCCAGGGGCCCATCATTCTGAGTGTGTCAGGGTAAGAGGTATGAAGACAAAGATATTCAATTGACAACTTAATAAGTTTAGGGTTACTGCTCTCCTGACCTATATGTCCACGAACATGGAAAGGAATGAATATTAGCTCATTAGCAGTGATTTACATATTGAATGACAATGATGAACTTACAAACTGTGCTGTCATGAGAAATTAGTTAATGTGAATTATGACAGGCATGCTGGCATGTCTCCTTTATCAATTGATTTTCTTTTCTTCACAGTACCCGTAAGTGATTTGACTTTTACTTCAAAGAGAATAAGAAATAGCACCATACCAAAATGATGTAGTTCCAGAGATCCATGCATCCCTTACTCTATTTTAGTGTATAATTTTGTAGCTTATTTGATATGATGTAAGACATTAAACTCAAGTCACTCGAGATATTGCTACTCTGATTTCTAAGACAAACGTCTTTATCTATTTGTATAGTTATGCAAATATGTGATATGGAATGAGATCCGAAGACATTCATTTAGAGTATAAAATACTTTAGCTAATAGGTGCTGCTGAGAGCAAACTTACCTTCTGTCTATAATCTTATGCTATTTGCTTCGGCAAATACCAAGCTCTGGCTATACTATTATCTTTCATTTTGAGTGTGAAATGTATGATCACAAAAATTATCTTGAGACACACATTATTATGTACATTTTCTTGATGCTACATTTATCTTCAGACACTTCCCTCTAAAATTCAAACCCTACTTCTTCATCATGTTTTGTCTTATCAGAATTCATAAACTTATAGTCCGTGATTTGAAAAAAAGCTGGATTTGGTTGGAGGCTTTTGCCTGGTGATTTTAAATAAAGTATTTTATTGCTTTCTATTCAATTAGATACCATATGTTGTGGTATTGATACTGACACTAATTTGAAATTGAATGTGAATATTATAAGTGGAAATAGAAAATTAAAACTGTATACAAAAGATATAATTTAAAACCTCTTTTAATTTCCCCTTTTATGGGAAAAGAAAGACAAGTAATGTATCAGTTGGGAGTAAACTGTTTGTCTAGCAAAGCTTGTTTTTTGGAGAGTCCTTTCTGCCCTGAATGTATAAGAAACTATGATTTTAGTGCGTTCCTTTGTTTCAGGAAGTCTCTTAACATTAAATATTATAAAATACCTATTCAATTTTATGTTTCTCTTTCTACACTAGATTTCTAAAGCTAACCATCTTGTAAAGTATTTTAAGATTTCCATGTGTTAAGTCAGAATGCCTTCACGGTATACATTTAAGCAAAATGTTCTGGTACAGCAAATGATCAATATGATGACCTTGTAAAATCTGAATGAAAGTGCTTTGCTTTTACCTTCAGAGACTCCTCTTGTTTGAAGAGATCTTCAAAATCTTTAGCACAGAGGTCAGGAGCTTTGAGAAGTTGTTCCACTTCTGATAGGGCTTGTGAGACATGAGTAATCTCAGTCAGGTAAGTAGAAGGCACATAAGAAATTTCCAAAGGCATTTCTTCAGTCATCACCATCACTGATTCTTCATGGACAGTGTGCTGGTATAGATATACAAAAGAACAATTCTTTTAGCTTCCTAATATTGAAAAGACCTCTATTGAATTCATATAGATTCCAGATTATAGCTGACAGAGGGCTGGAAAGTGGATCAAAAATGCATGATGATAAGTCTAGTAAAAAGGTTATTTATTATTTATATATCCTCTCTTCCAAAACGTGTTAGAAGCATTTTATAATAAGAGATACACAAACATTAGCACCATGAATATAAGATTGAAAGACCAAGAGCCATAAGGTCATGAGAGGGGTAGTTTTACCCTAAGAAAAGGATACTTTTTACAACTGGATTTAAAAATGTAATTCTAAGCTTCCTGGAAAACTAAGTACGGGGTGGGATGTGAGGGGTCTACATCTATGATATTCATACCAAAAGGAACCTTTCCTATACTTTTTTCCCCTAATCTTGACTGAGGTACAAGAGGGACAAAGTGGTTTTGCTTGGTAGCTAACTTTCTATTAAGCACCTTCTCCTCCAAATTCCTGACATCAGCTGTCTCTTTGTTTTTTTTTTTAACATCTTTATTGGAGTATAATTGCTTTACAATGGTGTGTTAGTTTCTGCTTTATAACAAAGTGAATCAGCTATACATATACATATATACCCATATCTCCTCCCTCTTGCCTCTCCCTCCCACCCTCCCTATCCCACCCCTCTAGGTGGTCACAAAGCACGGAGCTGATCTCCCAGTCAGCTCCTCTCTTTGATGCTAGATTCTTGCTAAGTTAAACTGCTTATTAAGGTACTAGATAAGTAGGACTGAGGATGAAATTTACACTTTAATAAGAGCTCCTGAAAGCCTGAAGATCTAAGGGAGCACCAGCTTCTCCTCCTGCATCTACACTTTCCTATCTGCCATTCAAGTGTTAGGACTGATGGGCATCTGGGGCTCAGAGTCTGTTTGGACTTGGTCAGGAGTGACTCTTTCCCTATTCCTTATAAGAACAAGGAATAAATACTATTTGGAGTGCAAATTCAGAAAGATAAATGACCTCTGCTCTCTTCTGTCTATACTATAAGCAGCAAAACTCTTGTAATTGAAATTAGTTTTCCAGTAACTTTGTTTTGAATTGATGAACTGCCATCTGCCTGGTGATGGGGTCAGCTGAGGGTTTCAGTGGCAGGGTCTCTTGGGGAGTTCTGATGATAAGCATGCTAACACAGCCATTTATTACTGCACAGCCTTTAAGATGAGACCATCCTCATTTTTGCAGTAATGTAATTAAATGGTGTTTAGGATCCCAGACTGAAGCTACACAAAGATGAGTTAAAATATAAGCTGGTCCTTCATTTTGGTCATTCAGGTCCAGGATTCTTGTACTCACTTCTTAGATAATATAAAAACAAAATAATTCTAATTTAGATGTCTCATCTACTTATGATACTACAAATTCATAGAATTACACAGATTAACTTATATCACACAATTATACCTTTTAACAAAGTTTCGTTTAGTGTGTATACCTTGACCAAATACATGACACCTATTCCTTCATGATCAATGGAATGGTAATCTACATGTACTTCTAATTTTACATTTTAAATAATATTAGAATTTTGGGCTAGAGTTGGAGGATTTCATTCCTTCTATTCTCTTGATACATAGTATCTAGTCATCATAGATAGGAGAAGTGGTGCATACCAGGTGAATAAGGCAAGCTAAGGGATGATCCTGTGAACTTTTATGAGAAATGGAATATTTCAAAATAAGTCTTTGATACCATTGGGAAACTGTCAACTCATTCTCTAGAAAGTTCAGCTTTATAAATTTTGAATATTCTCATTTATTATAAAGTTCTAATAGATACAATAATTTTTAATACAGAGAAATGTGTCATAATTTTCATATATGATAATAAGCTGTCAAAAAGTAAACTGAGACACTCAGGTATTTGGAGATCTAGGTTACTATATACCCCTTAAAATATATCAGTCCTTTTGACACAGTCATGCAGGTCTATAATGAATAAACTATATCTACTGAATGCCTTTCAGTTTGGTTTAATAAAAATTTCAGACAGTTATTAAAAAATCAGTGTAATTGGAAGTATCATGTTCATTTTCTCTTCTTTATGCAAAATCCATGCACTCATATTCAGATTTTGCCTTTTCATTTGAATTTCATTAACTCTGCCTTGAATAATTATATCCTTCTGAATCCTGATGTGTACAAATCCTGTCTAACCTTTTGAAAATCAACTTGCTTTTGTTAATGTTCTTTACCACCTTATACCATTACAGATATTCATGCATCATTAGCATGGAAGTGCTGTAGCCATACTATTTTTTTATTCCTCTCTGTTCATATTCATTTCTAATGATATATACCCAAAAGAATACACTATCCTCATTTTCTGGGAATGAAACTGAAGAGATGTGGAAGAAAGCCCAAAAGTACCTATTTTTATTAACAAATTGAAAGCTCAATTGAAGTTTAGAAAGGATTATTATGGGACAAAACTATGATTTGTAATACCTAAAGTTGAGATGAAAACTGGCTTCAAATTTTGAGCTCTGTAAGTGGGCATAGGTATCACTCATAAAGTTTTTAATAAACTTCTGTTTCTCTAAAACTTCAGTTATCACTTTCTTTTTATTACTTAAAATTTGATTCTTGAAGAGCCACATAACTGCATGAAATAAAGGCAATCCTGTTTTGAAACAAATGAGGCATTATATCTAAGTTTTTAAAACAAAATGTTTTCCTCCATGATTTAAAGGACTTCTCTCTCCTCACTGTAAAAGTTTCAAATGAGTTGTGGTTACTGCCCCATTTATGAGTTATGAGGTCAAAATACTCAAGAAGAAAAATGCACTATATGCCATATCATTATGAGATATTCTTTTTTAAAATACCGATGTATCTAACATAAATGTGGTATATAGAAAATAGGTCAACACATTCAAAGTCTAACTAACCAAAATTAGCCAAATACCTGGACAAAAAAAGTAATGCAGTGATGGAACATTTTTTTTTATTTCATTAGTGTTAATAAAGACAAAGATATGTCAAATCTTCAAAATAATACAAGATTATTTATCAATAATTTAAAGTGAGCTATCATATGAAAATCTGCTAATTTATATCTTATCTTTCTCCAAAATGGCATTCTTAATTATTACAAATTATTTAAAATAATAATACAATGGTATATAAATCCCAAATAGGATTACAGGCTTTTATATGGGTTCTGATGGGTCATAAATAATATGGTAATGGGAAAGACTTAAGTTATCTAAGACAGGTAGCTTTCTCTCCTAGTCTCAAAAGTCTTCAGAGAAAAAAATTAAGTTTCCTTCTAATAAGATGGACAGTTAAGCTATTTGTATTTATTTCTCTTTGATCATTTATAGAAATTATAACCTAAAAAGGCAAATTAAATAATCAAATTTGGCAAAAAGAACACTGCATTAATCCACAGACTGAAAAAAGACTCAAATTATATGACATACGATAAACAAGAATATGACACAGCTGAGATAGGTAGGGGTTTAGTCTTTCCTGTTCACAGTTTTGGATACACATAAATGGCATGGCAATACTAGCGTTCTGACAGTACTTGGCTTTGCGTGCTTTTAATTAAGTCACTGTGCAGAATGACCTTAAATAATCAGCCTAATGAGATCACATGAATTGGTTATGATCTTAGATGAAGAAAACAGTGACAAGAGAGCATTTTCTCTCAGGAATTTCCATCCCTCTTCACTGCATCATCTAGAAAACTGCCTATGTGAAGTTATGTAACAAAAAAAAGGGGAGGATCAATCCTAGAATGATCATGAAGTAGTGCATCAACAAACTGTATTAAGCTTATAATTTACCCCTTTGGTTCAAAAAGAATAAAACACAATAAATACATAAAATAATCAGTATAAAATATTGCAGAAAGTCATCCTTTATATCTATATTATTTATTTTCTAAAATTAGAATGAATTTCTGGTACCAGGCAAGCTGGCAGGGAACAGATAATCAGGTGGAGCTGGATGTATTAGTCTTTAAGAACAACCTACTTCCAGGAGGCCAGGTATGTGTAGTGTTCTGGATAAAGGGTATGGATGCACCTGTTCAGTGATCTGCCTTATGTTGATTCTTCCCTTCCACATCATCCAATTTACTTAATTCCTCAGGGCCAAGCTAAATTACCATCTAATTAAACTGATAAACTGAATCTTGATAATGTGCTAATGGCTTATAGTGGTTTAAAGTATTATCCTTCACAGGATAACATTTGCATTTTAATATGGATTTTCAATACATTAACATAAAGTAGTAACTTGGTAGAATTCTAGTCACTAAGTATGGCCCGTGAGAGAAACGAAAGGAAAAGCCTTTGATTCCCACCAAGGAAAGCACCAACACATCAGCACCAACATATATGGCCTACCCCATAAGAAATTACCAGTAAAATAACATGACAATTAAACAGATAAGGTTATTTACCCTAGGTACCTTACAATGTAAAATAAATGCAGCAAAGATTCATGCATAGTACCTAGCCTATAATAGGTATTCAAAAAATTTGTTGAATAAATGAAGAAACTATCAACTTAAAAGGATAATTTTTTAAAATCAATATTTGGCTAGAACTCCTGGGATCTACAGCTATAACATAATTTCCATTTTGGAATTCCCAGAATTCAAACAGGAATATTTTCTTCATTTCATAATATAATCTTCATTGGTACAGATTTAAAAGGTATTTCTGATTTAACTAAACAACATTTTTTCCAACTTAATGCACACAAGCTAAATGCTGTTACACACATGTGTCTGGCTCTTCAATTGTCTCTCAGATTTTAATGTAACTCATTATATGTGAACAAAATAAAGCCATTATCTGAAGTACTCTTATACAGATAATTTTAGCAGATATTAATTTTAGCCTCTTTACGGAGGTCCACAATGCTTATTAGCAAATTGAAGTGTCTGAGAAGGCTTGCAGTCAAGAAATTTTTTTATCCTTTCTAACTCTTCCCAAAGTGTCCACATAAAACTTTTAATTTATATATCCAGTATATATTCGTTTAATAGCAAGCTATCCTGATACCAGCTTGGGAATATGCGGCATAGGAATTTTTTCATAGGTGCACATGTGAAAATGAACACACATATAATGAATTTGATGTGAAAACAAAATTAATACAAGAAAAAAATAAGTATGGAATTACTTTAACTTCTGCAAATATATGTCACCTCATTATATCACTTAATTTCTATTGTCCTGTGGATCTTCCACTTTGAGTAGACTTTGCAGAACAGACTTCCAATAGTATTAATTTCTATGCTACACTTCTCAAGCATCTCAGAAAATCAGGCTGGCATTTATGTCTATATCATTTAATGTGGCAACTAAGTAATTATATCTGAATGTGCATGTGCCATAATCCTGTTTCTGAATGAGGCTTTTTCTTTATTAGAAATGTGATAGTGAAAAAGCCTATAACTGTACTGTTCAATATGGTAGTCCTTGCCCACATGTGACTATTCAAATGTAAATCTAAATTATTTAAAAGGAAATACAAATAAAATTTTAGTTGCTAATAAGATTTAAAATATAACATGGTATTCATTTTTTATAATAGAAAAAGTCAATAATGCAAAAGCTAAAATATTTATGAAAAAGTTTAACACTAGCATTACATTTATCAGAAAATATTTGTTGTAGCTTTTCTATCAATAGATTGATAGTTTTCCTCATGAAGGTGATCTAGACTGGCTAGTAAATCCAACTTAAGATGTCAAACACTTAAAATTCAGTCAATTTGTCATTATACTACAGCAGATTGATTTTACTGAACTGCTAACATTTTGTTTTCATATACAATAGCCTCAATCTTTACGTAACCTCATCAACTCTGATGAAGTTACTTTATGAAAGCACCTATTACAAAGTATAGGAATTATACATGCATGATTAATCTGTTGAAAGCTATTTTAATTTATGCATGTATGTATATGTATGCATGTGTGTGTTCATACAAACAAAATGGAAATGTTGAGATAGGAAAATCACCTCATACACACGTTTTCTGTCTCCCTCACTGTTAAGTAGACACAACCTTCAAAATAACAGTGACTAACTACTAGAATCTAGAAGAATATGTGCATCAAGGACTCAAATAACAGAAAAAGAGGTGTAGGTAGAAAAAGATCATGAACTGGTAGTCTTAGAAAGATAGATGATCTCTGGCACAGTCTGGGATGAAAACTATGGATCTGGTGATTTCCAGATGTGTATATGAGGTAATTCGTAGGAGACAATTGATTTAAGAGGATCTATTGGGCCCAGGAAGGAGTAAGAACCTGCTGTTTTGCTTCATACAGGCACTACTGGACAGTGGCTGTACTAAATGGCTGAGGACAGCTTTAACCCCCACTTCTTATTCTTGAGATCAAGATGCTTAGCCACACATATTTATTCTGGGAGGTTCTGGCTTGTTAAGCCATTCTTCAACAGAAAAAAAAAAGCCATTATCTTTGTTACTTCTCAATCATCACTATATAGTATAACCCTCAAACCTGACTTACATTTATGCTAAGAGCTTTCACACCCTTTAATTTAAGCACAAGAAAAAGAACATAGGCCATTTCAGGAGACACAAGGGATTGAAAAAAGGAAACAAAGCTGAGTCCATGCAAGAAATATAGTAAAAGAAACAGAAGAGAGATTTCATAAAAAACAAAGTGAGAAGCATGAAAAAGATAACATTAAAATACAGAAAGCCTGATACCTGGTTTTAGAAAATTCAGTAGATGATTTGGGAAAAGACAATGGTAATTGCTAAAAAAACAAAAAAAAAAATGTGGGTTCTAAATGATCAACCAGAGGAAGTATCCTACAACACAGAGAAGAATAGAAAGACATTGTAATCATAACTAAAAAGATAAGCGACCTGGAGGATAGAATCAGGACATCTAATATGTAAAGAATATAAATATCAGAATGAGAAAAGACAAGAGATGGAAGAGAATAATTAAAATAATTTTAAAACAAAACTCTCCTAAGCTAAAAATATTATTGATTTGCAAAAGTTAAAAATGTTACCCAGGTACCAAGAAGAGCTAAAGAATAAAGACACATATTTAGAAACATATTGAAAAATATCCTAGTGAAAATTTTGAATTCTGAGGAATGGGGTGGGGGTACCTTACAGAGTTTGAGACAAAGAGAAATATATATATATATATATTTCTCTTTGTGTATATATATATATATATATATATATATATATATATAAAAACTTGGACCACCATATATTTTTATATATATATGTATATATATATGTGTGTATATATATATATATATATATATATAAATTTGGACCAACATCATACTTCTCACTGGCACAATGGAAGCTTGAAGACACTGAAATTTAAAAGACAATGGACACTAAAAGACAGTGGTCCACAACCTATATAGGCTATTAACAGAGGAAGAGAGAGATTTAAGAGCGCTATTATTATTCAAAGAATCCATCATTATGATAGAAAAAGAAAGATCATTTTGAAAATTTAAACATTAAAAGGGTATACATCCTTATATAATTTTTATGAGAAAATTTCTCAAGTATTCCAACAAAATGAAAAATAAAGTATAATAAAGATTTCTAAACAGAAGGAAATAAAGAATACAAAGAAACTGATGAACAATAAACTCTGTGAGGCTTTTCTGTTAAATTTAATACAACAGTGGTAGTTTAAGTGTAATCTGAGTGATAATATGACTTCTTGAACTAGATACTATGAGGAGAAACAACAGTAGTTAGGGACAAAAATTATATATTATTAGTTTTTAAAGGACTTTATCTTGGCTTGAAAAGAATGAGGAGTTGCTGAACGAATCATGTTGGTGGGGAGATCAATGTTCTCATTTAATTTTGGTGTAAAACTACAGAGATATAGGGTTAAAATTATTAAAAATAGGAAACTAAGTGCTAGTAAAATAGACATGCAGAGTGCAACTTCAAAAATATCAGCAGTATGAGGAGGGATGCAGTAGTATTCAATAAGGATGGTGAATTACAAAATTATGAACAAAGGACACGAGCAAATAACAACCATAAAATATGATAGAAGGAATTTATACAACTATACAGCTATAAGAGTTATCATAACAATAATGAAGTTGGTTACAGTTCCCCACTAAAAGATGAAATACTGTCAGATTGGTTTAAAATACACAATCCATCTATAAGCTGCTCAGGAGAGTCATTAAAAAACAAGGACACGATGGCATATAATGTAATGATAGGTGATGTTACATCATGAAAATAATTTGTAAAAAGTTAGAGTCAAAATAGTAATATCAAATGAAACATAATTCCAGGGCAAATGGGTCCAGATAACCATAGTAATAAGTCACATTTTTTACAAAAAAAATAAGTCATTAATTGCTATGCCCCAAACATTTGTCTTCATTTTACATATGGTAAAAATTACTAGAAATAAAAGGAGAATATGATAAAATCACAGCTATAAACGGTAGCTTCCATACAGCTCTTCCAGAATTTTTGGATCAGAAAACCCCAAAATCAAACCAAAACAAGCAAACAAAGAAAAATAAGAATAGAGGTTTTTTTAAACAATAAACTAAATTTAATCCATGTTTGTACAAAATGTAAAAGGATATTCTTCTTTTATATTACAGGGACGTCAAAAAAAAGATCATATATCCATAGAAACTTTAAAAGGATAAAAAATAGAGATTTTACAGATCACCTCTTTTTATAATATAATAATCCACAAATGTAGAGAAATGATGGAATAAATTTTGGTTTATTTCCTAAGGCTATTAAAAAAGATGCATCAGCTATGTACGTATTGCCTGGAAAAATGTCTGTGAAAGATTGGTATATTTAAAAATCATACACAGACTGAGGCAATATTTTAAAGAAGAGGCAAAGCATTATCTATCTATCTATGTATAATATCATGGTTAAGAAGCATATAGTATGAAAGATAATGCTAACTTGTAAACATTTCTTATTTCAGAGGGAGTGAAATTGGCAGGAGGGAGAAATGAAGAGTACTCATTTTTTTTAATATACTTTTGTATTGATTGAACTGTTAAACTGATATTGTATTGATATTACATTTAAAATAACTATATAAAACTGAACTAGTGTTAAATAGTAGAAGCAAAAAGATAGAGTTTTCAGTGGTAAATAAAATTTTTATTTAACCTGTTTATTAAGAGTCATGGCCCCTTCTAATTGGCTTGACCATCACAGGCTGTTTTCAATTCAATCAAAGCTGTAGGAAAGTATATACTATCAATTTTCTGAACCGTACAGAAGCATAGACCAAGATAAAAAGCTTAAGAAAGCATGATTAATGCATTTTGAAAGAATTTCACATTATCACCTAAGACAACATTGACGGCCTTCACTGCACACCTAATTGACTGAAGGGGTCTTGCAATGACTGGCGGCTGATTCTGCACATGAACAGAACTATTTTTAGGTGCTTGAGGTTCTTGAAGGTGAGTGAGGAACCTTAACAGTAAAGGGAAAACTCTGCTCTTATGTAAGATTTTTTTGACTGATCTTGAGTTCAATTTCAAACGATTATTAAAATAAAAATAACTAATGAGAAAAATACTATAGACAAAGCAGATATTTAGTAACGTTAGAATTATGGCAGACTTTTTTTTTTTGCTGCAATTTTGAAATGACTATGTCAATTCTTCTCATGCATTCTAAATTGCTTTTGATAAGCTGAAAAAGTTTCCTATTTCTTTGGCCTGACATATGAGACTACCTTTATGTAAATGCCCTGAATCTGAAAAGGCAATGATAACCCTGAGATATAATAATAATACTATTTACAAAATTATATGACCTAATTCCAAATTACATGAGTTTGACAATTACCCCACATTCTAGTCCCCTTTTTAATATTCACAATTACTTTATATGTCTGTAATAAAAAGTGGGGAGTTACAAAACAGAACTTTTGGAACTTGATCAAAAGATGGAGAGTAACCTATAAAAATTATCATCTTAATGAATTTAGCAGGCATTTTTTTTCAAAGGCAAACATTTTACAAAGAAAATTTATGCATGCAAATATTTATTATATATGCATGTAAGTTTATACGTATATATGGAAACATATATAGTTGTATGTATATATGCACATGCACACAGCATAGATAATAGATACAGATATATAAATTAGCTGGCAGCAGTATTTTGTGATTTAGGAAGCTAATATGCCATTATGCATTAAACAATTTCACATTTAGTTGATGAGATATTAATAATTTTAACCTAATTTTATTTGGGAATAAACTGGTAAAATAATCAAATTGTCCAGGCTAAGTATAAATCAAATCAAATAAACAATAATAAACACAAATAATCTCTCTCTCATTCTCTCTCTGTCTCTCTCATTTCTGTTGCCCTGTACTAAACAGTTTTTCAAGGCCATATGTCCCTATATCCTTCTATACAGGCCCTTTTTTGACTCACTTCCAAGCTGTAGCTATTATATCATATTTCTGTCATTTACTCCTTTTCCTTTTCTTTCTGGCTTCTACTCAGGGCAGAAAAACAAGATAATAAGTTTATTAGAATTATCCCTAAAATCAGTGAGATTAAAAAAAAAAACTTTCAAAAACGAACCTGAATAGTCCTCTCATAAAGAAATTTAAGTAAGCTATGGACTTTATGAACTTTATCAAATCAACTTAGAGAATCTGGAGGCCTTTTGTTCTATACCATTTCTGATTCTTGGCTGTGTTCCAGGTAATTCATACCGCTGTCCATCTGACCTCTGAATAAATTAGGTGCTGCTGTGAGTGTAGAAACTATTACGTTTAATGTTATTTTCTAAAATAATATACTTTGCCAAGTTATAAATAACTTTGCAAAAGATGATTGCCACTGAACAAAACCATTTTTTTCTTACCAAAGACTATGCTCAGTTCTTTCTTAGAGTTTTGTGAGTTTAATGATACCTTGGGCTTAATGTGCTCCACTTTACCATCAAGATAGTTTTGCCTGAAATAGCTTGTTCCCTGTCAGTGTTCCAGAAAATAATTATCATTGTATTTTCCCATGGCAAGAATTCCAACATAAAATTGAACTGCTCTGCCCAGCACATTTTCAACTTTTAACTCTAAGAAACCATATTCACACAGTTTTAAATTTGTTTTAGATCATATACTTAAAAGGATAATTAAATGAAGTCTTAACATACCTTCTATTTCTTAAAACCCTGTTTAAAAGCAATTGCAACAGAAATAAAGTGTTTTGCCAAATTTAAAAAAAAAACCTATACTAATTTTTCACTCCTCAAAACTTATAAGAATATTGATTTGCTTACTTTTTGTATCTAAACCAATTATTTTAAGTATAAGAATTAACTAAAATCATGAATATAAAGCAGTCTGCAAATTACAAAAGTATTTGTCATGGCTATTTATTTGGAAATGAAGAATATAAGAGAAGTGTGTATATTGCCATAATTCAAAAAGAGTCATGTACCAATATGTTCACTGCAGCTCTATTTACAATAGCCAGGACATGGAAGCAACCTAAGTGTCCATCAACAGATGAATGGATAAAGAATATGTGGCACATATATACAATGGAATATTACTCAGCCATAAAAAGAAACAAAACTGAGTTATTTGTAGTGAGGTGGATGGACCTAGAGTCTGTCATACAGAGTGAAGTAAGTCGGAAAGAGAAAAA
Source organism: Lagenorhynchus albirostris (assembly GCF_949774975.1). NCBI lineage: Eukaryota > Metazoa > Chordata > Mammalia > Artiodactyla > Delphinidae > Lagenorhynchus > Lagenorhynchus albirostris. The sequence continues at coordinate 103,832,034 of NC_083116.1, read as the reverse complement.
CAAATACCGTATGCTAACACATATATATGGAATCTAAGAAAAAAAAAAAGGTCATGAAGAACCTAGGGGTAAGACGGGAATAAAGACACAGACCTACTAGAGAATGGACTTGAGGATATGAGGAGGGGGAAGGGTAAGCTGTGACAAAGTGAGAGAGTGACATGGACATATATACACTACCAAACGTAAAATAGATAGCTAGTGGGAAGCAGCCGCATAGCACAGGGAGATCAGCTCAGTGGTTTGTGACCACCTAGAGGGGTGGGATAGGGAGGGTGGGAGGGAGGGAGATGCAAGAGGGAAGAGATATGGGAACATATGTATATGTATAACTGATTCACTTTGCTATAAAGCAGAAACTAACACACCATTGTAAAGCAATTGTACTCCAATAAAGATGTTAAAAAAAAAAAAAAGCAGTGTATCTTTCCAATTTGGAATCTTCATGCTTTCAGTTTTAAATTTTGATGAAGCACAGGAAAAGTAACACTTCTATGTTAAAGCAACTGGTGCTATTATGGGATCTACATATTTTTGAAACAAACAAAAGAAGGATTTAAATCCAGAGGACGAAAACATTTATAAGAAAACAAATAATGTATTGGTACATTTATTATATGTCAATGTATATTTTAAAAATATAGTAAGCAGGTGTTGTAATACCCTAATTCCACTCTTTTTGCATATTTGTTCTTGTATTTGTTTTTCACACAGGACCAAACAAATTCCAGAATCTCATTCCAGGAGATAATGCTTGTGGGCCAATATTCATTGCCTGGAGGGCCATAAAACGGGAGACAATCACCGATTTTTAGAGCTTTCCTTGCCTCATTCTCAAAACTTCAAGCAACCAACAAAAAAAACTTGGCAGGAATGGTGCTCCTTCATGTGAGTAAGTTTCTCCAAATTGATGGTTCCCAAACTTTGTATTTCATGGGTCAATAAAACACTACCAAAAATGTCAGGGAACCTCACAATGTTCCAACCTTTATTTTTGTAGTAAAAGACATTGTAAGGAAATAATAAAAAGGAAAAAAAAGAAAGAGTAAAGAAAGGGCATTTTAATGCTGCCCCCTCCAACAATAAACTGTAGAAAGCTATACTTTCAGAAGAAAAGAAAGAATTTTTGAACAAATTTAGCTCTATGAAAACTGCAAAACATTTGCTCTTATTTTTTTTTCCCTTTTCTACAGACCAGTGAAAACTTTCAGATACTGGTAGACTGGCACTGGGGCACCACTGGTGCAAGAATGCAGAACCAACAACTCTGAACTATATGGAATTACATAAGAAGAGGCTATACATCCATCCATCCATTCATTTACTAAACATATTTTTATTGAGTACCTACTCTGTGGTAGCATCTATATATTAGGAAAATAGTATTTAGTAAGACAAAGTCTCTGCCCTCATGGAGCCTACATTCTAATGGTAGAAGAGAGATTATAAACAAGAAAGCAAACAAAATATTTTAAAATTGTGGTAAGTGCTATAAAGGAAACACCTGGCTAAAGTTGGAGAGCATGATGGAGGGGATGAAGGGAATGTTATGAAAAACATCATACAGGATGCTGAAGGATGCATTTGTTCGGCATCTTGAAACATGACAGGAGACAAGCAGACAAAGACCCAGAAAGAAAGTCACAAGAGACCAGAGGGCAGAGAGCAGAAGCAAGGAGAACTACAATCCTGCAGCCTGTGGAACAAAAACGACACTCAGAGAAAGACAGACAAGATGAAAAGGCAGACGGCTATGTACCAGAGGAAGGAACAAGAGAAAACCCCAGAAAAACAACTAAATGAAGTGGATAGAGATAGGCAACCTTCCAGAAAAAGAATTCAGAATAATGATAGTGAAGATGATCCAGGACCTCAGAAAAAGAATGGAGGCAAAGATTGAAAAGATGCAAGAAATGTTAAAAAAAAAGACCTAGAAGTATTAAAGAACAAACAAACAGAGATGAACAATACAATAACCGAAATGAAAACTACACTAGAAGGAAACAAGAGCAGAATAACTGAGGCAGAAAAACGGATAAGTGACCTGGAAGACAGAATGGTGGAATTCACTGCTGTGGAACAGAATAAAGAAAAAAGAATGAAAATAAATGAAGACAGCCTAAGAGACCTCTGGGATAACATTAAACGCAACAACATTCGCATCATAGGGGTACCAGAAGGAGAAGAGAGAGAGAAAGGACCAGAGGAAATATTTGAAGAGATTATAGTCAAAAACTTCCCAAACATGGGAAAGGAAATAGCCACCCAAGTCCAGGAAGCACACAGAGTCCCATACAGGATAAACCCAAGGAGAAACACACCAAGACACATAGTAATCAAATTGGCTGGCAAAAAGTAAAGACAAACGATTGAAAGCAGCAAGGGAAAAAAGGCAAATAACATACAAGGGAACTCCCATAAGGTTAACAGCTGATTGCTCAGCAGAAACTCTACAAGCCAGAAGGGAATGGCATGATATACTTAAAGTGATGAAAGGGAAGAACCTACAGCCAAGATTACTCTAACTGGCAGGATCTCATTCAGATTCGATGGAGCAATCAAAAGCTTTACAGACAAGCAAAAGCTAAGAGAATTCAGCACCACCAAACCAGCTCTACAACACATGCTAAAGGAACTTCTCTAAGTGGGAAACACAAGAGAAGAAAAGGACCTACAAAAGCAAACCCAAAACAATCATAGGAACATACATATCGATAATTACTTTAAACGTGAATGCATTAAATGGTCCAGCCAAAAGACACAGGCTTGCGGAATGGATACAAAAACAAGACTCATATATATGCTGTCTCCAAGAGACCCACTTCAGACCCAGGGACACATACAGACTGAAAGTGAGGGGATGGAAAAAGATATTCCATGCAAATGGAAATCAAAAGAAAGCTGGAGGAGCAATACTCATATCAGATAAAATAGACTTTAAAATAAAGAATGTTACAAGAGACAAGGAAGGACACTACATAACGCTCCAGGGATCAATCCAAGAAGGAGATATAACAATTATAAATATATATGCACCCAACACAGGAGCACCTCAATACATAAGGCAACTGCTAACAGCTCTAAAAGAGGAAATCGACAGTAACACAATAACAGTGGGGGACTTTAATACCTCACTTACACCAATGGACAGATCATCCAAAATGAAAATAAATAAGGAAACAGAAGCTTTAAATGACACAATACACCAGACAGATTTAATTGATATTTATAGGACATTACATCCAAAACCAGCAGATTACACTTTCTTCTCAAGTGTGCACGGAACATTTCCAGGATAGATCACATCTTGGGTCACAAATCAAGCCTCAGTAAATTTAAGAAAACTGAAATCATATCAAGCATCTTTTCTGACCACAACGCTATGAGATTAGAAATTAATTACAGGGAAAAAAAATGTAAAGAACACAAACACATGGAGGCTAAGCAATTAATTAAGTAATAATACGTTACTAAATAACCAAGAAATCACTGAAGAAATCAAAGAGGAAATCAAAAAATGCCTAGAGACAAATGACAATGAAAACACGACGATCCAAAACCTATGGGATGCAGCAAAAGCAATTCTAAGAGGGAAGTTTATAGCTATACGAGGCTACCTCAAGAAACAAGAAAAAACTCAAATAAACAACCTAACCTTACACCTAAAGGAACTAGAGAAAGAAGAACAAACAAAACCCAAAGTGAGTAGAAGGAAAGAAATCATAAAGATCAGAGCAGAAATAAATGAAACAGAAACAAAGAAAACAATAGCAAAGATCAATAAAACTAAAAGCTGGTTCTTTCAGAAGACAAACAAAATTGATAAACCATTAGCCAGACTCATCAAGAAAAAGAGGGAGAGGACTCAAATCAATAGAATTAGAAATGAAAAAGAAGTTACAACAGACACTGCAGAAATACAAAGCATCCAAATAGACTACTACAAGCAACTCTATGCCAATAAAATGGACAACCTGGAAGAAATGGACACATCCTTAGAAAGGTATAACCTTCAAGACTGAACCAGGAAGAAACAGAAAATATGAACTGACCAATCACAAGTAATGAAACTAAAACTGTGATTAAAAATCGTCCAAGATGGGGTTTCCCTGGTGGCGCTGTGGTTGAGAATCTGCCTGCCAATGCAGGGGACACGGGTTCGAGCCCTGGTCTGGGAAGATCCCACACGCCGCGGAGCAACTAGGCCCGTGAGCCACAACTACTGAGCCTGCGTGTCTGGAGCTTGTGCTCCCCAACAAGAGAGGCCGTGATAGTGAGAGGCCCACATACCGCGATGAAGACTGGCCCCCGCTCACCGCAACTAGAGAAAGCCCATGCACAGAAACAAAGACCCAACACAGCCAAAAATAAATAAATAAATAAAATTAAAATCTTCCAACAAACAAAAGTCCAGGACTAGATGGCTTCACAGGTGAATTCTACCAAACATTTAGAGAAGAGCTAACACCCATCCTTCTCAAACTCATCCAAAAAATTGCAGAGGAAGGAACACTCCCAAACTCATTCTATGAGGCCACCGTCACCCAGATCCCAAAACCAGACAAAGATACTACAAAAAAAGAAAATTACAGACCAATATCACTGATGAATATAGATGCAAAAATCCTCAACAAAATACTAGCAAACAGAATCCAACAACACATTAAAAGTATCATACACCATGATCAAGTGGGATTTATCCCAAGGATGCAAGGATTCTTCAGTATATGCAAATCAATCCATGTGATACACCATATTAACAAACTGAAGAATAAAAACCATGTGATCATCACAATAGATGCAGAAAAAGCTTTTGACAAAATTCAACACCCATCTATGATAAAAACTCTCCAGAAAGTGGGCATAGAGGGAACCTACCTCAACATAATAAAGGCCATATACGACAAACTCACAGCAAACATCATTCTCAATGGTGAAGAACTGAAAGCATTTCCTCTAAGATCAGGAACAAGACAAGGATGTCCACTCTCACCACTCTTATTCAACATAGTTTTGGAAGTCCTAGCCACGGCAATCAGAGAAGAAAAAGAACTAAAAGAAATACAAATTGGAAAAGAAGAAGCAAAACTGTCACTGTTTGCTGATGACATGATACTATACACAGAGAATCCTAAAGATGCCACCAGAAAACTACTAGAGCTAATCAATGAATTTGGTAAAGTTGCAGGATACAAAATTAATGCACAGAAATCTCTTGCATTCCTATACACTACTGATGAAAAATCTGAAAGAGAAATTAAGGAAACACTCCCATTTACCACTGCAACAAAAAGAATAGAATATCTAGGAATAAACCTACCTAGGGAGACAAAAGACCTGTATGCAGAAAACTATAAGACACTGATGAAAGAAATTAAAGATGATATCAGCAGATGGAGAGATATACCATGTTCTTGGATTGGAAGAATCAATATTGTGAAAATGACTATACTACCCAAAGCAATCTACAGATTCAAGGCAATCCCTATCAAATTACCAATGGCATTTTTTACAGAACTAGAAGAAAAATTCTTAAAATTTGTATGGAGACACAAAAGACCCCAAATAGCCAAAGCAGTACTGAGGGGAAAAAAACGGAGCTGGAGGAATCAGACTCCCTGACTTCAGACTATACTACAAAGCTACAGTAATTAAGACAATATGGTACTGGCACAAAAACAGAACGATAGATCAATGGAACAGGATAGAAAGCCCAGAGATAAACCCACGCACTGATGGTCAACTAATCTATGACAAAGGAGGCAAGGATATAGAATGGAGAAAAGACAGTCTCTTCAATAAGTGGTGCTGGGAAAACTGGAAAGCTGCATGCAAAAGAATGAAATTAGAACACTCCCTAACACCATACCCAAAAATAAGCTCAAAATGGATTCGAGACCTAAATGTAAAACGAGACACTATAAAACTCTTAGAGGAAAACATAGGAAGAAAACTCTTTGACATAAATCACAGCAACATCTTTTTTGATCCACCTCCTAGAGTAATGGAAATAAAAACAAAAATAAACAATGGGACCTAATGAAACTTCAAAGCTTTTGCACAGCAAAGGAAACCATAAACAAGACCAAAAGACAACCCTCAGAATGAGAGAAAATATTTGCAAATGAATCAACATACAAAGGATTAATCTCCAAAATATATAAACAGCTCATGCAGGTTAGTATTAAAAAAACAAACAACCCAATCCATAAATGGGCAGAAGACCTAAATAGACATTTCTCCAAAGAAGACATACAGATGGCCAACAAGCACATGAAAAGCTGCTCAGCACCACTAATTATTAGAGAAATGCAAATCAAAACTACAATGAGGTATCACCTCACACCACTCAGAATGGGCATCATCGGAAAATCTACAAACAACAAATGCTGGAGAGGGTGTGGAGAAAAGGGAACCCTCTTGCCCTGTTGGTGGGAATGTAAATTGATACAGCCACTATGGACAACAGTATAGAGGTTCCTTATAAAACTAAAAACAGAATTACCATATGATCCAGCAATCCCACCACTGGGCATATACCCAGAGAAAACCATAATTCAAAAAGACACATGCACCCCAGTGTTCACTTCAGCACTATTTACAATAGCCAGGTCATGGAAGCAACCTAAATGCCCATCGACAGATGACTGGATAACGAAGATGTGGTACATATATGCAATGGAATATTACTCAGCCACAAAAAAGAACGAAATTTGGTCATTTGTTGAGACGTGGACGGATCTAGAGACTGTCATACAGAGTGAAGTAAGTCAGAAAGAGAAAAACAAATATCATATATTAACGCATATATGTGGAACCTAGAGAAATGGTACAGATGAACCAGGTTGCTGGGCAGAAATTGAGACACAGATGTAGAGAACAAACATATGGACACCAAGGGGGGAAAGCAGTGAGGGTGGTGGTGGGGGTGGTGGGATGAATTGGGCGATTGGGATTGACATGTATACACTGATGTGTATAAAATTGATGACTAATAAGAACCTGCTGTATAAAAAATATATAAAATAAAATTCAAAAATTAAAAAAAGAAAGTCACAAGAAAAGGGAAGTACGATTGCAAAGACCCTGAAGTAGAAAGCATTTTGACAAGTTTGAAGAAGAGGAGGTCTTTGTGGCAGTGCATTAACTAGGCTGTTGTCCACTAGGGAAGCCAATATGTGAAAGGGGAGAGATCTCTCAAAATAATTTTCCCCACAGAAAACAGTGAAGTGTATCTATATATGTGGCTAGCAACTAAAATACAGTGTGAATCATATTCATATGTTTCATATATATTTGTGATAGTGTAGATACTAATCGCAGTGCAGAAATTGAATTTTGTATAGATCATAAAGGGAGTTGTAAACATTACAGATTACTGTATTTCTTAAATAATTCATTTATTTATATTTTGCCACCCAGACATTCTATTAGATAAAAATGTAGTAACTATTATGGAAAACTATTTGCATGGATCTTCTGGAAAACTTCTCAGTTGATTTGTCTTGGCAAAAGTGCCCATGTATCGCTATCCAGCTGTCCAGCTAATAATGCCTCTAAGTTATGAATTAATCTAAACATCTTAAATTTGCACAGATATGGACTCTTGCTTTTCATTTTAGCCATGCACCTTTTATCCATGGATTAGTCACCATGACATGTACTGCTATATTTAAAATGCTATATTTTAAATGGATAACCAACAAGGACCTACTGTATAGCAAGCACAGGGAACTCTGCTCAATATTATGTAACAACCTAAGTGGGAAAATAATTTGAAAAAGAATAGATACATGTATATGCATAACTGAATCACTTTGCTGTACACCTGAAATTAACACATTGTTAATCAACTATACTCCAATATAAAATAAAATGTTAAAAAAATTGCTCATGATTATAGCATATGGTGTTAAATTTGAGAATGCAATCAGCTTGGACTTTCATTTAGCTCTCTAGTAGATAGCTATTACTTATTGAGTATTACACTCAGAGATTAAAGAAATAAAAGGGTAGAAATTACAGAATTTTTAAGCAAAATTATGTTGTAAATGAAGTCCCTGTGAATAAATGCATTTGTATCAGTAAGAATAAAACTAAATTTCAAACACACTTTAAGGTTTCAAAAGCCATTGGCTCATAAAAAAGGGCAGAAGAAATAGCTGAGAACTCAGCAAACTTGAAAACATTGTAACCCTTTTTTTAATTTCATGAAAATCAAAGTTAGGAAAGCTATACACTTGAATTAATTTTATTCATGTGTTCTAAGAATATGTTCCATACAATGAGGCTCTTAAGTAATCACTGAAGAACCAGAATGATTCACAGATGGTGCAAGTGATTCAATTATTTCAACCAGTTGTTGTGGGCATGCTCAGAAGGATATTACCAACCCCACTGCAGAAGCCATCTGAGCTCCCTTCCAGCTGGTGTTCCATATTTTGAAAGCAAATTTAGACTGGAGAAAATTACACTTTTTATTGTTATGTTACAAACGGAGGTCAAATTGCTGTGTATAAATTCTTGTACTTTTTTTTCTTTTCATTGTATGAGTTATATTTATCAAATATCACGTCTTTTGTATGATTGCTATGGATTCACCAATGTTCTTTCACGTTTTGTGTTGTCTGGCACATGAGAGGCATTAGATAAATGTTTATTGAATGAAAGAAATACCAATTCAATGTATCCAAAATAAAACTTGTTTCTTTATTGACTCCCATTAAGTGTATGGAATTCTAATTTTCCTGAACCCTTGTCATTATTAGAGGGTTCTCATTAAAAACAAATTATAAAAAGAAACCAATATAATAAAACAATACCTCGCCTAAAAAAGACAACATCAACAGATCTCTTTGTTAATTTAATAATTATAACTATACCTTGATGTTGGAATCCTTGTTCTTAATTTTATGGGAACTCAGGGAAGTTGCTTGACAAATTTTAGTCTGTTTGGTTGTTATAAGGATTAGAGATACTTTGTTGTAAAAATCTAGACTTGTATGCCTCAACTAGCCTCAGAAAATCTGTTATCACACAACAAAATAACTGATATTCATAATAATTTCCATTAGACTAAGAAAAGATAAGCTTTGCTTAATGCTTTTATTCACAATTGTAACAGACTGTTCCAAAATAGTTCTATCAAATAAAATCATGTTTCAAATAGTATCATTCCAAGAAAGAGAATATTAATTTTAGTGAAATAAGTTACTTTGTCTGATACCAAAAATGAGGGATATTTATTCTAATTTTACTAATAAAATTACATAATAAAACTGCACCTTCCAATAATGCATCAGACTCAATTTTGTGTTTGTATCTAACATTTATGGAAAATCTACCATTATTAATATATTTACCATCAATAATATCTCTAGAAGATTGTGCTAAATTTCCAATAGAAAAATTTGATACAGTATATTACTGTAAGAAAGGTAATGTTATTTTAAAGTTTATATATTGGACATCAAATTGAATTGTGACTATAGTTCTTTACTGTAACTTTAATTCAGAAGATAAATAACATATAAAATTATGTACCTAACATAGACATAACCTAACTATACAATAACTGTGCATGTTAATATAAGCCATGAGTCTAGTTTAACACACTTATATTAATATTTTTAATTTACTGTGCTATTTAGAGTCTATCACTTGAGGTAATATTTCTGAGGTACTACATTGTATAACTCTTATTTATAAAATGGTGAATTTGTTTAAACTTACAAGAATATTAACTTGCAATTGACATCTTATTTCATACACAGTAATGGCTTTGGTCTGGAGAGATGCAGAAAAATCAAAGTCCTGTGTTAATGTAGTGGATTACTCTCCTTGGCCAATTCAACTAGTGTTCTTAAGCCTCAGTTTCCTGTTTGGATTATTTTATTTTGATACTTTATATGTTTACTTTTCTCTCTCTCTACTTCAAAAATTTTATACTCTTTATCAGGTTAATAGTTACTCTAAAATTATCAGCATGCACAATGAATTTTGCGTGGTCTCCTGAGCATTAAGAGGATCTTACAATGATTTTATTCATCATTGATTGATTGATTGATTCATTCATTCAACAAATATATACTATGTACCTACTACTTGCTAGTCACTTCTTTTGGTTCTGAGGACACAGCAGCAAAAAAAAAAAAAAAAAAAAAGAAAAGAAAAGAAAAGAAAAGAAAAAAAGATGAAAATCCCTGCATTTTTGGAGCTTTCATCATAGGGAGGGAGATAGATAATAAGATAAAGAGTGAAAATATTTATAACATTCCTGGTAATGCATTTTATGGAGAATAATAAATGGGGAAGGGGTCGATGAAGTGTGTCACCAAGAAGAACACTTTCGAATAAAGACTTGAAGGCAGAGTGAAGGGGTCATATAGACATCTGGGGGTACAGAGTTTTAGGCTTAGGACATACAGTGCAAAGGGGATCTGCCCGATATGTTCAAGGAAGAGTGAAGAGGTCAATGTAGGTAGAGCAGAGGGGATAAGAGGTAGGGTACTAAGAGATAACTCCAGAGAGCTAATAGGGGCCAAAGTCATATATCCTTTAAAACTCATGTAAGGATTTTGGATTGTACTCTAAAATAGATTGGAATCCATCAGAGCATTTTCATCACATAAAGCACACCTGATTTATATTTTCAAATGATGTCTCTGTTTATTGTGTTGAGAATAGGTAAAGGAAAGCAAGGGTACCCCAAATTTTGAAAGGGCAGTGTTGCCACTATTGTTCAGGGGAGAAGAGTGGTCTGTTTATAAAAATGTTGTGGTCATGAACTTATAACCTGGTATTAAAGTCACGAGACTGGATGAAAAAAGCAAGGCAGGGAGTATAGATAGAAAGTGGAAAATGTCCAAGGACTGAGTGCTGAGGCATGTCCACGTTACAGGAGAGAAGGAGGCACCACCAATGGAGTCTGAGAAGGAACATCCAGAAAGGAGGTAATGAGGTGAGGAAGTCCAACCAATTTCCTTCTATACTATATGTCACTGACGTCCAGTATTTTAGTCCTATTTTGTACTTTAGTACATAATTTACACAAATTTATATATAGCAAATATTTCTTCAGGCTTTTGTCGTGGTTTAGCATTTTCTTTGCTCATCATTCTCCCTTGCATCTTAAATCATCTATCTAGGGTTATTCTCCTTCTGTTTACAAACCAACCCTGTGGTGCATACATGCCGTGGAATATTATGTAGGCTCTAAAAATGTTTCCAAAACTTCATTTTACTAACATAGAAAAAGACATATGATATAATATTTAGTGAAAGTCCAGGATATAAAATTATCTTAACACAACATGAAGATGTATAGACTGATAACTGAATATACATTAACAGTGGCTAATTCCAAAAACAAAACAAAACAAAAACCCCCAAAACAAAAAACAAACCCAACCAACCAACCAACCAACCAACCAACCAACCAACTAAAAAAAACCTGAGGATCCTTCAGTGAGACTTTCTCACTGGTTATCTCTCTCAGTTTTTGTTTGCCCGAAAAGATCTTTATTTCAATGTTAGTGGGCCTCTCACAGCAGTGGCCTCTCTCGTTGCGGAGCACAGGCTCCGGACGCGCAGGCTCAGCGGCCATGGCTCACAGGCCCAGCTGCTCCACGGCATGTGGGATCTTCCCGGACCAGGGCACGAACCTGTGTCCCCTGCATCGGCAGGTGGACTCTCAACCACTGCGCCACCAGGGAAGCCCCAATGTTACTCTTGAAAGAACGAGAGTTCCTATGAGTATACAATTCTAGAATCATAGCTGGTTTTCCTTTCATCATTTTTGAAGACATTATTCTATCACTTTCTGGCTTTTATCACTGCTCTAAAATCAGCTGTCATTATACATGTCATTACTTTCTAGGTAAGGTGTCTCTCTTTGGCTTTGGAATTTATCAGTTTCATTATGATGGTATATGGGTGTATTTCTCTCTTTATGAAAAAGGAAAACAGCTTGATATTTACTTATTTTCAACCTGACTATTGGAACTTTCACTAATTTTAGAAAACCCTAAGCAATTATCACTTCAAATAGTGCCTCTTATACTTTTACTCCATGCTTTCCTTCTATATTTGACATTCTCACTCTCCACCTTTCTTATCCTTTCTTTCGAATTTTTATTTTTTTTTAATATTTTGGTCTCTATGCGTGTTAGGTAATTTATTTTATCTATCTTCCAATTTTCTAATTCTCATTTCTGTTATATCTAATTTGATGCTTAACTTGTCCAATGAATTATTAATTTCAATTATTATATTTTTCTATTTCTTGAAGTTCTATTTGATTCTTTTCAAAATTCCCTGGTCATTATCTTATTATCTCTGGTCCTTAACTCATACTTTTGATGCAAACTTTTACTACTCTAAAAAAGTTAAACATGTTTACTTTACATTTTGTACCTGATTAATTCATTATCTTCTGTCTTTAGGAGTTGGATTCTACTGCTTTTTTCCTCATTGGAACTGCCATTTTAATTCTACAAGCATGTTCTTAGAACTTTATCTGTGGGAATTATTTAAAGTCTGGATTTAAGCAGTGTCAAACTAGAATGTATTTGTATCTGCTTCTGTTAGGTACATGGGACACTACCAACTCAGAATACCTTAAGTTTCTGGCTTTCAGTTTCTCAGGACACTTAGCAGTGTGAACTCTGGACACCGAAACTTCTGCATGTTGTCCTTCAAACCAGTGGCCTTAATAAAAAATATTTTAGAACTTCAACATTTTTGGTGGTTGATTATCTCTCTTAATTCTATAAGAAAGGAGTTATTAACTTTATCCGGAGGCTCAAATATTTAGTCCAATTTGCACAGGTAATGAGAGATGCAGTATATAATCCTAGGTTTTCTTATTCCAAGCATAAGAGGTATTACAAAATATCAGTTTTTCTAACATGAGTGGAATCCACTTTATAAACAGTGGCCTAGTCTTGATTTTGCAATAGCAATACAATAGAAATTTGGAGATTTTTTACTGATTATCAGAACCTTCAGTTAAATGAGCCTCTCCTGCTCACATATGTACGTGTCCTGTGTCTTTTATAAGGTATTTATATATTCTTTATGTTTTCATAGATTTACTTTAATTAATCTTGGTTGGGACACCAATGTGTTTATTCTATTTGTGGGTTCATGCCTTTCTTATGATCTGGGAAATTTTTAGTCATTTTTCCTCAAATATTGTGTCCCACATAATCTGTCATTTTCTTTTGCAATTATATTAGACATAAAACTTATTATTCTGTTCTCTCAATATTTCATATTTTCGTATTTTTTATCTTTATGTGGTGTATTCTGATAATTTTATCATAATGACTTTCTAATTTTCTCATGTTTGTTTAGTTAGGTGTTTAACACACACTCTTAGGTTTTTTTTTATTTCTATGACTAGCTTTTGGTTTCCAGAAGTGTTATTCAATGTGTTATCATCATAAATAACTGTGTCAGTATTTTTATAAATTAATGTTTATTTTATGCCTTGATCTCTATTTTATTTTCGACATATTTACTTTAGAGCGTGAAGTAGTTTTCTATTAAGTTCATGAAGCACTAATTCTCTTGATTGTTATGTTAGATAACTCTAAGTCAAAATATATTATTTCTTCATGTGAGTTCTAATAGTTCATTGTGAACCAATCTTCAGTGTTCGTGTGTCTGTGGGACACTCCTAAAAGAGTGATTTATTGTATGATTCTGTGAGAAAACTCTAAGGATTTCACCAACCTGGGAACAATTTTATATTAATTTCTCAGTTCAGGAGTCTAGAGGCTTGTGGTTGGTGTCAAAATTCAGATCCCCCACAACTCAGAAATAACTTTCACAAATTTGTTTCTCCAGTCAGAATCCTTGCCAGATGAATTGGCCTTGGGAGCTGGATTTATCTATTCCCCCTCTACCTGTCAAGGGAAGCCCTTGAAAATTCAACATTTAGACAGGGTTTCCATTTACATCTCTAGCAGATGTTGTATAACGCTACATATTTTCTACTAAAAGCCTTTAAACCTTTCTCCTAACCATGAGGCCCTCAATCCAGGCTTAGTATCACATGAGATGATGTGCTCATTTATGGCAACTAGGAAGAAGGGAGGCTCCATCACATATTTTGAGCTCAGCTAAACTGTTTTAAAATTATATTTTATCCAGAATTTCCATACATTTGAAATGAGAGGTGAGGAAATCAATCAGATGGTTATCTTCCTGGAAGTTGATTCTAGCTTAACATACTCTATTTACTAAACAACCATTAAACTGATTCTCTTACATAAACTAGAAACCAGAAAAAAAAAATTACTAGAGAAATGGCAGTAACTATTATGGTCACAGCAGTCTAGAGAAACATAGAGTCTTGATTTATCTATTTTTTCTTAACTCTTGTGATACGTTAATTACAAAATTGAAGCTCAGAGGAGGAAAATTTTATAAGCAGCTACCTCCTGGTCCATTTCCCTAGCAACCATCATTAGTCTTTTATATTCACAACTCTGTTTACTAAAGAGCACTCTGTCTCTAAATAAGAAAATTATTTATGTTACCATATTCTCTAAGGATCTTGCATTGGCAGCTCTGATGGTCTTTGTTGTTACTTCAAGGCAAAGAAAAATTCCATGTAGCAATTATTCAAAAAGTAAGTTTCCCCTTTATTTTGGTCTCAACATTAAATGGTTATCATTATGTGATAGAAGCAAATGTACAAAAAATGAGTAGTGCAGAATCAAATCTAGGTTCAGACATTATTTTACATAAGGTGATGGCAAGCAGCTTTGTGATTACTTTTTTGTACATCTCTGCTTCATTTTAAGAAAATCCAAAATAACAAAAGCATAATGATAAAGTGATGTTTTTCCCAATTTTTTTTTTTCTGAAGAACATTAGTTCTTCACAATCACTCAAACAGGAATACTATCATAAAACTGAAATGAAATTTCCTCCTTTGTACTGCGACTATCCAGATGTGAAAGTCTGCAGAATCTATTCCCCTCATAGAAATTCATAATCACATTTGCATATCAAAAGCCCTGTAAAATTCTAGACTAAGGAAACTTTGCTTAATCCAGTGTTTCTCAAACTTACTTGGATGCTAGATATCTTTTCTTTCTTTTGAATAGCTCTCACTGTATCTTGGGAAGCACTAAGTTCAAGTTAGGTGTCTTCCATTTCTTACATGTGCCCTTGGACAATCTCCTTAACTTTATTTAGATTAATTTTCCTTTCTGGAAAATGACAATGAAAATAATACTTACTTGAGAGGGTTACTGGTGGGAACAAACTAGATACATATGAAAACATTTTATAAATGTAAAGTTCTATTCAAATTCAAACAATTTTTAAAAGTTAGTAGAGGAATGTGTACACTATAAGTGTTTTCATTTTACAAATTATTCACTTAAGGACTAACTTGTATAATGCATTTCTTGTGGCATTTAAATAAATCTAACAATTTTCTATTAACTTTTCAAGAAGTTCTATATTTTGGCAATGTGTACTTTTAATGTTAAAATACCTTACTACAATTTACTCTGATGTAGTAAAAGCTATCCTTTGCAATACGTTGTTATAATCATCCTCATATTCCCTCTTTACTACCTCAGTGTTAAGTTTCAAGAACTTTGTCTTTTCTCAGTATACACACTTCCAGAAGTAACTGTACTAAAATCTGCCGTTCTGAAGAGGTGTCTTAAACTCCCAGTTGGCATGTATAATTATAAGGAGTATAAAATATTTTTAAAATAGAAAAAATACCTATTAAGTATTACCTGTCTAGATTCTACATCAAAGTTCCACTAAACGTTCACTGTTTCTAAATGAAAAGACGGCTAAGTTATAGTACCCATGTAAAAGTCTACGTGGAAAATATTCCATGAAGAAACAATATGTACAAAGGTCCTGAGGTGGAAATGATGCTGTGTGTTTAAGTATAGAGGAGAAACTTTTATGCTTCTATGACAGGAGAATGGCAAAAAGGGAGATAAAGTTGGAGTAATATAGGAATGAGAGGCAGGAACCAAACTACGTAGAAGCTCGTAAAATTTCATTAAAAGGGTAGTGAGCAGCAGGGGCTTGAGAGAATCTCACATAAGCTTTAGGAATTCTCTGGCTTCACTAAGGAGACTATAGTGTAGGTGGGAAAATATGGGAAGCAAGGATTAGATGCTGCTGAAGTAATCAAGATGAAAGATAATACGCTAAGGTTTCTCCAATAAGGGTACTGAGCAGTGGTCCAATTAAAGATGTATTTTGCAGGTAGAGCCAACAGAATTTGAAGTGAATTCCATGCATGATGTAAGAGCAAAGAGGAATCACGGATGATGCCTAGGCTTTGGACCTAGGTGAAAGGGCAATTTACTAACACCTGGAGAGCTTGGTAGCAGCCAATTTATGTAGGAGAGAAAATTAATTATTCTCGACTTGGCTACCTTATGTGTGAGATACCTGTTAGGCATCTAAAATAAGAAGTTGAATAAGAAGTTGTTGGATGTAAAATGTTGAATATCAGTATTATTTACTTGGTATTTGAAGCCATGGGATATCCAGGGTAAATGCAGTTGTCGTATTTAGAAAAGGGACATTGCTTTTCCTTCTTCCACTAAGATGTATTTTTGTATTTTGTGTGTGTATATATATATATATATATATATATATATATATATTTTTTTTTTTTTTTGCTTCCCTTCCTGGGACAGGTCATGCATGTATGCCTATTCCAAAGGCTTACTACATTTTTTTTGCCTCCTAGAAACATGATAGTTGGCAATAATTCACACTGAACACATTAGGCACAAGCCTTATATTTGCTGCTACCTTCTAGAACAAGCCTTTTATTTATTGTATTCTCCTTGCTGTAAGATCAAATCACTTTTATATTCTCATAGCACTCAATGTTTTCCTTTGCAGAAATTGCCACAATTTTAGTAAC
This sequence comes from Lagenorhynchus albirostris, assembly GCF_949774975.1. NCBI lineage: Eukaryota > Metazoa > Chordata > Mammalia > Artiodactyla > Delphinidae > Lagenorhynchus > Lagenorhynchus albirostris. The sequence goes on along the minus strand of NC_083116.1, from coordinate 103,815,107 downwards.
TAATTACAAGATAATTTTTCCCTTTTTTTATATATAGAAAATCATTTTATATACGTTTATGTAGCTTGCTCCTTCTCTCCAGCTCCATTTTCCTTCTTACACTAGCACATCGTTTAGTACTTCTTTCTGAAAGAATCTTAGATAATGTATTCTTAGTGTTCCTTTATCTGAAAATATTTGTATATCTGAAAATATCTTGTCTTCATTCTTGAATCACAGTTGACAGAATTCTTTTGAACATTCGCCTTGCACATTAGATATTATGGAAGATATTATTTCATTTTCTTCTAACATCTATTGTTGAGGAAAAGTCAGCCAGCCTGCAGCAGTTTCTGCCTTTAGTCCTTGGTAGCTTTTATGATGATCTTCCTGATCGTTGATGTTCTGGGTTTCATGCAGACCTTGCTAGGTGTGAACTTGTTTTTATTTATTACACACTGGTTGAGGCTTATTCAGTTTGAGGACTCATGTAAATTGAGCTTTATTAAATTTGAGGACTCATGTAAATTGAGATTTATTCGATTTTGTTAAATGTCAGTCATTTATATAAAATAATGTCTCTTCCTCAGGCTCTCCACTCTTTTTAGGCATATGTCTGAGCTTTTTATTCTATCCTCTCCATCTTTCAGTATTTTCAGCAAAGCAAAATTTTCCTCATCTTTCAAGTAATATATTCTTTTTTATTCTATAATGAATCCACCATTAAAAAGTTGTTTGATTTATTATTTCAATAATTATGTTAATTTCTAGACTCTATTTTATCAAAGTTTCCTATTCACTCTTCAAAATGGCCTGTTCCTATTGTAAGAATTCCATTCCATCCTTATTTTCTAAATCTTTTTGAACATTAAAAAACACAATTTCATGTCCTTTACTGACTATCTTCTTATCTCTAATTTCCTCAGGTGTGCATACTCCTTTTATTTTTTGGTGTGTTAACATCACTCACAAAAGGAATCTTTTTATACCCATTGTAATTTTAGTCTGTGAGCTTATTTTGCTCGGGAGTTTCACATAAGCTCCGGATTGTTATATATCCTCACTGTGCAATTTTGTGGTTGTATTTTCTTGGGATTTCTGAGGTTAACTGTCTAATGCTAAAATTAAGCTTAATAAAATTATGCATAGTTTTCTATTAAGAAATTTTCAAAGCCTTTATGTTTTTTCCTCTTTTTCTTTACCTTGCTATAGAAAATAATTTAGATAATGCTCTATTGTCAAGTTTATGGAGAATTATGCCTTCATTGGTAGAATCACCAGCTTTGTATGAAATTTCCTGCAAATATTTTGTGACTCTAAGCAAAACTGCCTGGCCAAAGATTACGGAGCCTAATTTGCAATTTACATTGAACAAAATAGATCTATCTGTTGTTAATAACATTTTATTTTTTTATAAATTTATTTAATTAATTTATTTATTTTTGGGTGCGTTGGGTCTTCCTTGCTGCGAGGGGGCTTTCTCTAGTTGCGGTGAGCAGGGGCTACTCTTCATTACGGTGCACGGGGCTTATTGCTGTGGCTTCTCCTGTTGCGGAGCACGGGCTCCAGGCGCATGGGCTTCAGCAGTTGTGGCTCACGGACTCTAGAGCGCAGGCTCAGTAGTTGTGGCGCACGGGCTTAGTTGCTCCGCGGCATGTGGGATCCTCCTGGACCAGGGCTCTAACCTGTGTCCCCTGCATTGGCAGGTGGATTCTCAACCACTGCGCCACCAGGGAAGCCCCAATAACATTTTAAATCTGTGGTACCCACTGAGCCTAATTCTCTTAATGACCTACAAAGATATTATAAATTTTTAAAATAATGTGTCTCCTTTCCAATGTTAACTTATATATAGGAAGAGGAAGAAAACAATTGATTCACTTAACCTCTATAATGTAGCGGGTATTTTACATATATTTCATTAACACAAACATCCTCATCCCCATGGTAGAGATGGAGGAAACCAGGCTGGGAGAGACTGGTGATCACACAACCAGCAGATGGAATCAACGGGATTCACAATCAGGGCTGTTCATCCCAGGGAGTCGTCTATTTTACTAGACCACACTGCTGTTGTAAAACATCCTACAGAAAACATTCCTTATGTTCAGTTTACAGTCATTGTTTGGTCTTCACTGAACAGCCAGGTTTCTAAGCCAAAAGGAACTACATTAGAAATGTCTTGTATTCCTAACTAGGGTGGGGGCTTCAACATGCTCAATACCTGGAGAAAATCTTACCTGCTTTCGCCCAGTCTGTTTTCCCTTCTTTCTGGTCTCCAGGATTGTCCTGAGGACAATGATTTGCAGATATTCTCTTCTCTGGTTTGGTCTGCACTCCTACCTGGCCTGGGGCTGCTTCATGGCTCCCTGAGACAAAGTTCTATGGCTTTTCTGAGCTTTACTATTGCCATATATAACTCTGACCTGGACATAGTCCCTGAAGTACACTAATTTTACACTGCTTAGTCCATTTCTGAGTCTTTATCTCTAAAGTAAAGACAATTGAGTTCTCATTTTAAACTCAGTTCTCAAATGTTAAGCACTTCATAGTACTTTCTACCATCTTGAATTACTACTGCTAAGATATGAAAGATCAACTGAAAAATCCCTGAGTCCAAAGAAAGTCTAGAGTTTATATACAGAGAGAAGAAAAAGGGACATTTGAGAAGAAGAAAGATGAAAGAAATAGAGAAGGGCAATGGAAGAGAAGGCAAGGAATTGTGAAGCTATGACTACCTGTGCTACATCAGAGCCATTGTAGGATTACCCCAAACGTAACTTTTAGTTAAGCCGTTTGCTTGTGGCTATCTCAAATATCCTCACCTTAGATTAACTGGGAAAGGTGACTCTAACCAGTGGACATGTGAAATCAGTTTTTTAATATGTATTAGTAATCAGTGGAATATAAAGATACATCTTGGATTTATCTGTCTATCCATCTGTCTGTCTATCCATCTGTATCATCTTTCAGGTCTAATAAAAATCCAAAGCTAAATATAATTATAATAGTAAATGGATTATTCTTCATGCGTATTGTTATTGCTTCTATTATCATGGAAAATTAAAAGTTAACATAAAAATATTTTCCCCAAGCAAGGCACCTTATGAATTTTGGATCCTTCAGATATAAAATCAAGAAGAAATGTTTTATGAAGAAAATATATTATAGTATCTTACTATAATTTATTTTAAAAATTCCATACTGGTTCACTTATCCTTACTTTATTTCACCAACCATTATTACGCTTTACAAATATTTGTTAGAGCCTATTATGTGCAAGGACACAATGGCATTTTAAGTGAGTTGTTTATGGAGATTTTTGATCCTGTGTCTATTTAACTATAAAGTGTTAATAACTTACCTTGACTAAGTTGTAAAAGAAAAATTAATCCTGGGTGTGTCAAGATATGGGGGAAATTGGAATGGACAAAATAGTGAGTAGTAAGATAATTCAACGTGGAGGACTTAAATGATGTATTAAATCGAGGCAAAAATATTTTACTTAAATTTTCTTTATCGTTGCCTTAATCTTTCAATTCATTTTGCATCCACAGACACAGGCTTTCTGTTAGTGTAAGCTTGAGTGATTTATGACATATTATGCTCATAATATCTACTATGAAGGATAATAGGCTGAAACGTGCAATGAGTTAGAATTGGACTTTAAATGTAATATAGTTTCAACATACCTTACGTTACTACTTCCAATTTCTCAGAATATTCAGCTACTATTAAATCTTAAGGTACTGGATTCCTTAGAAAACAGTGTATTCATGGATTTTTCTAACACGTTAAAAGAAGTAACAATATGCAGTATTTTTTTCCCTTGGTTAATAAGCATCATTAACAAAATTATATGCTTATAAAATAAAGTTATATTAATTGTTTAAGACATATTCAAACATTTACCCCGTATTAAATGGAATCAACAACATCACAGAAGAAATTCCCAAGAAACTCTCAACTTATGGGTTGAAACAAATGCAATTGTCATTAACATAGGTCAAAAAGGGTTGAATATCTGTTGGTTTCATGTAAGTCGACCTAACATAATTGCAAAGCCTCATTTTCCAGACTTTCAGACCCTGGTTTTGTGAGGAGCACTGTCTTTGCATAATGACAGAGTGGTGACCATTCTGCTTCACTTTACAATATCTCAGAATAGGAACAAAAATGTACCTGTTAGAAAATCCCTATGGTTTATTCCCTACTACAGATGAAGAGCTAAAAAGACCAAGCTTACGATTATGGATTGTGTTTTTAAAGAGAGAATCACAAAATTTCCATCCGGTTGTTTGAAAGAAAGAAGAGCAGTTGTTTCTTTTCCTTTTGGCTTATAATAGTTCAGTAGTAACAATATTTGATATTTTTCAACCTGCTATCAATTATTAACAATCTTACTAGGCATACAATCCTTCTAATAAGCCTTTTAACCCATTGAGTAGCTAAGCGAGGTATGAGGACTAAGCTATTATTCTATAAGCCAATGAGATAAGAAGGCCTTGTGCAAGCTGGTATAAGAAGTTGTTTCACAAAAGATTTATTATTTACCATGTATACATTAAGAAAGTAAAATTAGCATGGGATGGTCTCAGGAAAGCAATACATATTTTTGGATTAGACGCTGAAATAAAGTAAATGTATGATAAATTGACAAATTCACATTTCCAGTGTTATGAAAAAATGATGTGGCAAAAGAAATTAAGATGTATTTTTCATTTTTGATAAGGGGGCTGTTTCCTATGATATGTTAAGGGATTATGTTTTTAACCTGAAAAATTAACCACTAGTGTTACAGAAGCCCAAAGTGAGGGGGAACTACTCACTTTCAGATTGCATATTAGCACTTTGAAATTGCACCCAGATTTTTTTCTATTGGTTAGTAGGCCTCTGTTATTAGAGTAGTAGTTGCAAACACATATGTAGGTTTGCCAGTAACAACTCACAATTTGTGCAAAGTTGAGTCTTCGAAACTGAGCAAATTTGCTCTCAATTTCCCGCCAGCGCTTGCTGAGCTGGATCTGAGTTGGCTCCACTGCCATTGCTGCCCCATCCTCAGACAAGCCCTCAGCTTGCCTACGCACTGCATTCAGCTCCTCTTTCTTCTTCTGCAACTCACGATCAATTTCCTATTGAGCAAAACCAATACAGGGCCCAGGGCAGTTAGCTAACCACATTAACCAACCTATAAGCAGCACATACCTGTCCCAGAAATTTCATAGGCTGTTGTCATTTTATTGTCACTTTTCATAATTTATAAGTATGGAAGCCATCACTGTCATCTTCACCCAAGAATCCAAATATTATTTCAGTTATCTTTTGAATGCTCAGTTTTAGATATTCTAATTGAGAAAATACTGAAATTGATCTAACAGTTTTCTTTCTTCTCAATTCCTCTAGTGTTTTGGGGCTGACCCAAATTGCAGTGATTATTCATCATTTCTTAGGGACCATCCATATAGAATATAATTTAGAGGGTAAGTGAATAAGTAATTTATTTCCTTTTTAGAGTTTTGAGGAACTCAACAGAGAATGAAGCAAAATAAAGAGTGTAAAATAATAACAGAAAAAACATCTTCAGACAATATGCAACAAATAAATCTATAAAGATTTGACACTGATGTGTGAAGATGCTCTGATGAAATGAATGTGCTAACATGAGATAGAAGTCGTCCATATACCGATAAGTCATTTGTTCATCTGGAACAAAGATACACAGAGTCAATTACAATTTTACCAGAAAACATATGACATTTCTTAATTCATTTTACATTGTCTAAGAATAAAACACTTTATTCGTTCAACATTATGTCAATTGAAAAACACTTATACATTTACTAAAACAAACAAAAAAATACAAAGAAATACATCAAATCGGGGAGAACACTAATAGTGGAAACAACATCAACACTTCAAAAATGATCCATACAGGTTAAGTTAAATAAATTAAACTGTAGCAACAAAATCTGGGATTGACATTCTAAAACAACATTACCTTTATTTTCCTTTCATCTCTGGGTTCAGGTAGGCTGGCTAATTTTTTTTCAAGGTCATCCAAGCATTTCAGGAGATCATCAGCCTGCCTCTTGTACTGATACCACTGGTGAGAAATTTCTAGAGCCTTTTTTCTTCTTTGAGACCTCAAATCCTGTTCATGGTGCAGACATTATTAAAATATCAATATACAAGTATATTACACTTCTGGCTGTAGTCATTTAAAAATAATTAGGGTCCCTCATCTTCTTGTTCAGTTTCAGTTAAATTCACATTTAAATGCTAAACATACAAATAGATGATTAAATTATGTATTCATGTGACAGGACCCATGTACATGAAGCTAAGAAACCTGAACAACCCACTTCAAGTATTTTCTCTTAGCATGTTCAAACTTGTTTAGAAATTTTTTCACATTTAATTAACTCTTAATGAGTCAACTAAATTATTGTGTTATGTGAAATAATTTAATATGTGAATTCAACTGAGTTAACTACATACTTGTACAAACTTATTGAGTTTGTATTTGAATTTTAAAATAGGTAAAAATTCCAAAATTGATATCTTTAGCCCTAAGCCCTAGGTTAAAAATTTTAAATTTATATAGCCAAGCAACTTACATTCATGATCTTAAAACTCTCTATAAAATAGTTTCATAGGCCATTAATATTTTGTGATTAGAAATATAAAGTGTTCTTAGTTAGCATATAAATTGCTTCAGGCTATATATATTCAAGTGTGAAAAATGTATACCTGTGAGTGTATATGAAAATTACAATTTAAATGTTATGGCAAACTTTTTCTCATCATATCAAATCCAAATGCAAAATGATAAAAAATATTTAGAAAAGAAAAGGGAAAGTGCATGGTTTCCAATCAACCTGATGAGATAAATAAGGGTGACTGCTTACTAAATCAACAAAGGGGGGGAAGTGTATCATCTCACTCCTTACAAGACCACCCAATGTCTTCCATGATTAATAGAATTTGTTGTAATGCTATTTTACGATAACACAAGGGAACATAAGAGCTCAGGATACAGCTTTCATTTCTTCAGAGCAGTAGCAATTAGGGTTTCATGTACAGATATAGCTGGAGCCAAAGAAAATAATGAATATCAAAGGACTGCTGAAATATTCATTGCATTGGAAAGTTTTTACCTTCTTTGAAATATTTCATAAGGACTAGAATTGAAGCTACTTGGCAGATTAACAACTGAATTTGGTAGATTGGTTTGGCAAGTGGAGTAGATTTTTATTAATCACGTTTAACATATATTTGCAAAAATGATCTCGATTTTATTCTGCATTTTGTTTAAAATTGAGGATGTAAAATTTACTACAGTTTACATTTTTAGTTGAATTTCTAAAGCTCCTGTGGAGGTATTAAATGCCTAGGATGAGCCAGATGGAATGCTGCTTTTTTCAAAGGTACCAAGATACAGCCACGTGAATGAGAGTTGAGCCATGCCTTACTGGTGACACAACTCACATCTTTGCCAAGAGAAAGGCCTTGTGGTCATAAAATCTGAAACTCTTTTTATTTCCTAAGCACAAGGTGATGTGTAATGTGTAAAGGTATTAAGAGACATTATAGAGATTTCTTTACAGGTATGCCAGATAACCATTAAACACTGCTGTTCAGTAGGACACATATCATATGACCAGTGTAGATGCTTCTAAAAGCTTGGTCACAGTTGGAAGCGTGTGAATTACACAGCTTTCTGATTTTCTGAGCACATTATGGCTTGCTCTTGCACCCCCTCGGGGAAGAGGCCTTTTCTAGTTACTATATTTATCAGCAGTTACCTTCAGAAAATCTGCTGGCCAATTAGACTTTCCTTGTGGATTCCCTGCAGGCACAATATTGTGTAATTACATTCTCAGCAGTGTTTATTTGCTTGTCTGACTATATGGGAAAAGGTTTTACACTCTTATTTGCATATAGAAAGCAGACTCTATCCACCTACAAGGTGGATCCACCTACATGGCTACATAGCTCTAAAAGAGTGATTTACAATGAAAAGCTCAGCAATTAACAGTATTAGAAAAATCAGCCATGCATGCAAATAGTGAATATTGAAAAGTACATTAAAAAAATAAAAGGTTATTTCACAAAATTCTTCACATGTCCAGTCTCTTCTCAAGAACTTTCTAGATACTATTTCTAGATACTAGATAATATTCTATTTTGTCCTTCCTGCACAAATCCAGATGAGTCACACGGGTACTTGAAGCTATACGCTATCACTGGCTAACATGAGAGTACCAGCTCTTCTTCAAGGACATTAAGATTATTTTAGAGGACTCCTATATAAATGAAATTAGACTTATAAATGCTTAGTTAGTTGCAAAGAGTGACTCTCTTAAAGGCAACATGAAGTTAACTGAAAAAATTAAGTATTAAACAAATACTAGGTTACCAAAAAAGTGGACCTACTCTAAATGAAATCAATAAAATATTGCAAGCAGAAAGCCTAAAAAATATACAGGTTGTTTATTCTGGCAGTTAAGTAGGTTTTTCAAGACAAATGTAAACATAACTTACAAAAATAAATTATACTACAAAATTAAATATATGAACACTATGAATGATGCATGTTAATATCTTTCTATTACTACTCAGAAAAATTTGTCTAAGTAAAAAAAAAAAAACCCAACTTCTAAGCAACACATCTTTCAAAATCAAAGACAGCACTCAAAAATGTTAAATAAAACACAGACATTGAACAGAAAAAAAATGTATTTCTGGTGACTAAGAGTCTTAAGAAGATTTTATTTATGCACAAGAGTTTTACCCTTCACATGAAAAAATAAAAACACAGGCAAGGTATATTATAATTTTAGCTCTAATACCTTGAGAGCATTATGCTTTGTCTGTAACAGCTGCTGTTTTATCTTTATTTCCTCTCGCTTTCTCTCATCTGTGATTCTTTGTTGTAAGTTGTCTCCTCTTTGCAACAGTTCTTTTACAGTACCCTCATTGTCTTCACTCTGATTAAAAACAACAAGTACAGTCTTCATTTTGGTTTTAAGAAAGCTGTACATCGTTAACAGAGATAATAAAACATGTTATTTAAACACAAAAAAATCCAATTTAAAACTTTCAGTATCCTAAGATACTGCACTCATAGTTTTTCTTTTATATGTTGTACTTTAACTTTTAAAAGAAGTAAGTTTCCTCCTGCCTAGTTCAAAAGGACACATGTGATTAGTCATATGTAGGAAGATGGGGGAATAAGGTACTTTAACATTTCAGACAAGTGAACTGCTATGAAAGCATTCTTTTGGCTTTGATTTTTAGTGCATTTCTAGAAATTAAAAAAGTTGAGAGAAGCAAACTAAACTTGCCATTTATAATGCTAATTCACAGAGGAATACAGATGTTGCCGTGTGTGAGATGACAACAAAGCTTAACATTTTAACACACACTCCTAAGTGAAAATACGTTATTTTAAATGGACACTGATTTCTATCTAATGCCCTCTGCTTTAAATAACCTAAATGCCCAAATTTAGAACAAATATTAGGGCATTAGTAAAAAATGATGTGCTCAATTGTTGCCAAATACTGCAGTTAATTAATTTCTAAAACATATGTCATATATGCATGTTATTTTTAAATAAATACAATTAAGTATTAAAATATGGATTATAAAAATGACTTTAAGCATTTTCAGTATGCATTTTGGTTTTTAGACTCTAAGAATATTATTTTTATTTACTTTGAAATAAAATTATTTGAATAAGTGTTAGTTTAATAGAGTAGCATATGTGACCATGTGATTTTTCACCTCTATTTTCCTATCTTTCTTTCAATTCAATATATGAAAACTTTCTATCAAGGAGGTTCACGTTGCTATGGTACCCAAGGTATTCTGATGAACTAAGAACAAATATTAGACAATTTTTTAAAAATTCACACGTATGTGTGTGAATAATCATCCATGGTATTCAATGTTACATATTTAATTCTGTAATGCATACGTAAACTTCTACACACAACTGAGGAACTATTCATTTTTTTAGAGGAAATGGGATTTTCACCTGAGATTTGCCAGTTAACTAGTCTAATGAAATAATACAACATAGACATTTATGTTTATAGTCTGTGAAAGACCTTACTTTTTAAAATATGTCTTTAAAAAGTCTGCAACATTTCCTGGGGCTGAGGACAAAAGTAATAAACAAACAAAAGCTCCCACTTCATTTCTTTCCCCACACCAGCTGAGAGCTAGAGGGCAGAGTTGGTGAACAGCCCAAGAGGTAAGTAGCACTCTTTTCCACCTCGGTGCCCTCTGGTTTCTTCTTTGACATGAAGGAGAGGTAGCAGTAACTCAGCATCTTGGAAAGGCTCTTCTTGTCTTTCTTTCCAGGAGCTGAGTTGGCAAGGCCACCAAACCCCATACACGGGGAGTACTGATTTAGGCAGCTCCAGGAAGTCAGAATTGATACCAATGAGAACTAAGATTGGTTCTCCTACTGCTTCACATGCCTATTATTTACAATTTATAATTTGCCTTTTGATATCATTTTCAAGCACTGTCTGAGAAGTCGCTAGCATTGATACATGTCTGAGAAATCTCTAGCATGATATACGCAAAGGTTAAGAATGCCATATAGGTGATGGCTGTGAGAGGGGAAAGGAAACTGTGAGAATGGGGTGGAGGGAGAAAAAAAAAAGACATGTTGAAATTAATCAGGGTTTAAGGAGAAAGTTATGAGTCTGGGAATAGCCCACATGGTTATATATTTTTTATTCCCATGAAATAAGCAGCATGAATTTATACATATTTTAGATATATACTACACTACTTGTTCAACTTTTTTATAAAACCACCTTGTGGTAAGCTTTAATAAACAATGTTTATATCAGGTGTAATTGCCCCTTCTCCAAAATAAATGTTATACTACCAAAAATGGGATTGACACAAAATATCAGTCATCTACGATGGCTGTGTTTTTTATTAAGTTTCTAGTTTATTTTTGGATTTGACTCTTTTCATCCATTACATTTTGTCCTTTGAGCACACGTCAAAGCAAAATTGCTGGGCTATTTATTAGAGTCTCTAAGTGCTCCTGTATGTCCATACCATAGTAATTTGGCATTCATAATGACAGTTCAACAAGAACACTTTGCTCTTGTAATAAATCATTAGAATCACAAAATGTGCAAGGTACGCTCTGAGCATTTAGTTGGAGACTTGCGTTATCTAATTTCTTTCCAAATATTTATTCATTTTCATTCCTAGTTCATTCACAATTTTATCACAACCAATTTACCATATCTTTATTGAAGTCTTCCTCTTTCAGATTCACCCCCTGCTGAATTTCAGCCTCCAGTGGTTCAAGCAATTTTTGTATGTCTGAGTTAAACTGCTCCAATTCCTTCAAAGGAATGGAGGCCTAAAAAAAAAAGATAGTGCTAATTTAAATCAAAATTACTTTTTATTAGAAATATAAGACAAAAAATACATTTGTTCAACCTCTTGTTGCGAAAATAATGACATGCATTATGTTTCCATATTATATTTTATGAAAGTGTTGAAATACAACTGGGAAAGTACCTGGGGATGCAAATAAAGACATTTAACATCATCAGAGCCAAACATACATACAAGAAAATGCAATTCATCATTCTGGTTTTTCAACAAAAGTCAATTTCCATATATCTGGCTGGTCTAACTGTTAATATCCTAAAGTTGAATTTGATCTTATTTTAAATATTCTGATATAAATACCATTTGGGTAAATATCTCTTAACAGAAATTGCCTCATTACATCAGTTGGAAATGCAGAATTGTCTCCTTATCCTCAGAAAAACTACACTGCAATCTGCTTAGATATTTTAAATGACATTTTTAGCATGGCAGAATTGACAGGCATGCTCCCATAAGACAAAAAAATGTCATTAGTTTGCCTTAGGCATCCTTTATTTGGTAGCACAAAAAAATTCAAAAGAATGAACCCTGAATATCTCAAATGAAAAATCTGAATATATGTTTTCCAAACTTATAAACATCACAGTTTCTTTGATTTTGAAATTCATAATGACCATAGTCTCAAAAAACTTTAAAATCCCTTGTTTTTCTAAAGAAACCACTTGAAGAGGAGTGACTAATGAAAATACACTGAAAATCAAATATATATTCAAAAGAATAGGCAAGATTTAAAGTTTAAACAGTTAATAACATAAATGTTTATTCTATTATCTATACCCTGTATTCAATTTCTTTGCATTAAAACACTAGAAAATACTTTATATCTGACAGCTTTTGAAAACTCACACGTGATAAATAGAAATCTTATTTTCTTACGGAGCTAAACATTTTCCACTTGTAAAACCAATTCAGGAACCACCCACTGTCTTAATGCCAGAATGACACATTCATCAAGTTTGGTCCCCACCCACTCTTCCCCAACACATTCCTAGTCATAGTCTTACTCTTTATTAGACAGCATCTCCTAGAGGACAATAGGGATAAGTGTCAAGGAAAAACCAAATATCTAATACTAATACTAATGAAGAAGTGAACCATCAAATGCTATCCGTGAGAACATAATTTTCACAGGAAGAAACATAAATAAACATTTATCTTCTAGGTACTTTTACACAAGAAACATGAATAAACACTTATCTTCTGGGTACTTCTACACATGCCAGGAAGGATTTATAGACTCTTTTTAAAGGGACTTATTTTCAATACTAGTTTTTAAATCCTAATGAACATTTAAAATTTGAAATATCATAATATGTTCTTGAACCAGTACAGATTGCTAGTATTACAGATATGCACGTAAATGTTGTTTCAATCTCTGTATTATAAACGTACTTCTATACTTTAAAATCATATATTGTACAATATATTATAAGAGTAACAGCCTTTAGAATCATAATTACACAATATTAATTCGATGGTATTTATGTTACTGAATTGTACACATTTCCTAACATTTAATAAGAGCAACTGCATTGTTCTATATGATTTTGTGAACATATGAAGATAAATAATATTTAAAATAACTTTTTGAGTACTTGGAGGTCAAAATAACATGGGTCCATTTGAAGGCAGATTTATCTGTTTTACTCCTACACTTGCTTCCTCTCTAGCTCATCCTTCCTCCACATACTCAAATATAGTAGTTTCAAAGGCTCAAAACTTGGGCACCCGTACCTCTCTCTCAATACTCCTTCCCTAATAAATTGTACTATCTCCCAAAACTTAACTATAACTTTCATAATATCTGTCAAATATTCCTCTTTAGCTGTGACCTCACTTTTGAATTCCAATCTAGACTCTCAGTAGCCACCTGATTTCTCACTTGAAGTTCAGCATGTCTAGAAATGAGCTTATTATCTTCCCCCAAACTGCTTGCAACATCAACTTGGCTAGTTCTGTAAATACAAGACCATTTTTTTCTGAGTCATCCATGTTTAAAACATGAGTCAGGCTATTTTCCAGCACTTCACTCTAATGTCTAATAAATACCAAATACTTGCCAATTCATTCACCATGATTCACTTGCTTTCTTTTCCCAGAGACACCATCTCTCCTAGTCCTCACACAAGAGCTAAGGCAATAACCTCCTTACAGGGCTATAATCCTTCCCACCTCACCAGTTCTATCCTGTGCATTGTAATCAGGTCAGTATATTCCAAAACCATGGCTTTCATTATGTTATTTCTCTGCTCAAGAAGTACAAGTCAAAGAAGGTCCAGACTCCAGCATGATAGTCAAGGCTTCCCCTAATCTTGTCCCAAGGACCTTTCTAGCCTTATTTAAGTGGTCCTAATACAATCTTTCTTACAGGTCTATTGGTAAACTCCTGGTATCTCTCCCTCAAGGCTTAGAATGTTTTTAACCTCTGGTGAAGAGCCTAAAACTCCTGCATGAGAATGCCTAGATTGAATCTGGGCTCCACCATTTACCAGCTGAGGGATCTTGGGCAAGTTATTTCTCCTCTTTGAGCCTCAGTTTCTTTATGTGTAACATGAGGATAAGAAGAATATCTAACTCATAGAGCTTTTATGAGGATCAAGTATGCTAGAATGTTGTTTGGTATATAATAAATGCTCAATAAGTATTGGTCTTATTATTTCCCCTCAAATTTGTACCCATCCATTGGCTCAGGTCAAGACCTTCCTCTTTTGAAAACATATGGTTTACGAAGGATAAAATAAATGCTTGTTGACATGGCATTTTTATTTTAACAACTTATTTGACAAAATCATGAAATTCTAATGTTGAACATGGAGAAATTGACACTCCAGTTTGGTAAAGCTGTATCATTCTTTAACAACAAAACTTAATTAATTAATCTGCATCAATGTAGAGAGTGGTCCCAAGGAGGATGCCAAAGGGCATTGCACTTGTTCTGCCCGGTGCAGTATTTTCATCAGGAATTATTTGGAGACCAAAAAGTATGCAAAAACACACACATTGAGAGGGATGAGTTTCACGAACATCCCATGAAGATGAGTAATTTGCCTGTCTGGTTCAACCTAGAATCATTCCTGGTACATAGTAGGCACTCATAAATGAACATTTCCTGAAAAACTAACTGAATACATGACTAATCATAGAACAGCAGAATAAATATTTCAAGGAAATCTTGAATGATCTGGAATTTTAAATAACACAATTTCCTCTGTATAAAATTGAAGAGACTGAAAAATAAATAAATAAAATTGAAGAGACTGGAGTAATCAGCACTTCATGTGTGGATATATATTAATTGCTGGCCAAATGTTAGCAACAACACGATAACACTAGGTACAAAAATAATATAAGCAGATATGAATAGATTTTAGGAAACACTAGTACAAAGTGATGAATTATTCAAAGCAAGATAATGCAAACTTAGATTTCATTAGTAGTATGTGTAGTGTCCAGATTTCCTGATCAAAGACTACTATGCATTTGTTAAAAAATAAGACCATTATGCAGATTAGGGATGTTAATTATTCTGTGTGGTTCCAAAGTGAATAACTAGAGTCAATGGGGAGAAATTACTTGGAGTCTGAATTTTAGTTTAATATAGGAACAACTAATTAGTGTTGCAAATTTTTTTTTTGTCTTTTTAAAGCACTAAATTTTAAAGAAGTGAGTTTCTCATTGCTGAAAGTACATAAGCACAGGTAGGATGATGATGTATTAGCGTATAAGTTAGAAATAAGACAGTTTTTGCATGAATACTTCCCTAAAATTTTATCAATTTACAGTAAATTCTCTCCTCTAAATTCAAAGGGCTTTGTTTACTGTAGCTATGCAGCTATATAGAAATATTATGCAAGTCATATATGTAATTTTCAATGTTCTACTTGCCATACTAAAAAGTAAAAATAATCAGATGGATTTAATTATATTTTTTCCCAAATATGTCCAAAATATTATTATATAAACCTATAATCAATATAAAATTATTAATAAGATATTTTACTTTCATTTTTTCATATGAAGATTTCAAAACCCACTGTGTTTTACACTTATGGCACATCTTAATTTGGAGTAGCCACATTTCAAATATTCAATAGCCACAGGTAGTCCTGTGGCTACCTTATTGGACAGTACAGATCAATAACAACTGCTATGACGACGACATTGAAAAGAACCAATAGTTCATTATTAGTATGAAATATGTCACAGGAGTAATGTCTTACTAATAGGAGTCAAAATGCTGATGCTTTATTTAGTAAATTTTAGCGGATTTAGATAATTCTTATAATGTCCATCTCATTCACTTGTACCCAGATGTTTTCATAGAGGAATTTTCAGAAAGCCCTCTAGGGATAGGAAAATTTATGGGAATGGGTTTGAGATGTTGTATTGGGAGTCTCTATTCCTCATTTACGTATAATCCTAGGTTGTGTTGCAGTATCTATTACATATTTGAATGTAATATTGTTTGACTTTCAAGGGTTTATATTTTGTCTCCCCAGTAGATTTTTAATCCCTGAAGCTGGGAATACATCTTATACTATTCTGTATTTTCCACAGCAAAAGGAACTCATTTTTTAAACATAAAACGTGTTTATTATATCAATTACTAATTTTAGAACATCCAATAAATCAAATTAACCAGTAACTAATTTTATAACCAAAATAACCATAACTATTCAACTCAGTTATTTAGGCTATTCTATTGGCAGGATCAGACCAGCCATTTGACATCCATGTGATTAATATTCTTCAAGGAGTTGGGAAATTTTAATTGCTTTTCCTTAAGAGTTCACTGGCTCACCATTAGGTCATGACTTTTCTGACCAATAAAAGTTTCACATGTCATCCTTTGGTCTTTTTGTCTTTGTAATGCTTATGAAATTTTAAAAAAAGAAATGAATAGTAAGCAAACATCCATAATTTAATAGCTCACTCTTGAATCATCCAAGTTTAAGCCATATAAAGTATATAATGCCTGCCTCTTTGATTCAGAATTATGACAAACTATTTGAAGAAACTGAAATCAATGGTGGATAAATCATCTTAACTTTTGCATACATTACTTCTATTGACTTTAAAGAAAGTATATGACCAAAGAAGAGCTAGAATCACAATTAAATCACACGTTAGACAGTACACACAATATAGGTCTTAAAATACATAGAAAATAATCAAAAAAAGTTATAATATTGCAGGAGAAAGTATAAACCAGGCATAGGTTTTATACAATTTAATTTTTACTTACCTTTTCATCTTAAGAGCTTTAGCATGACTGTGAAGTCATACAAAATACAAATAAAGTAAAACATAGGCAAGTTTAATAATCAGATAGTTAAACGGACACAAAAGAAAGAAGAGACAGAGAAACTGAGAAAGACAACACTTTGTTTTCCTTGATTTTTTAATGTGGTTTCAGATTGCTTAACAGCTAATAATTGTGCTTTGCTGCATGATTTAAGATTAATGAAATTTAAGGCTTTGTTAAAGTTTTAGCATTAAAGGTGACTTATATAACAAGTTAACAAACAACAACAGACTGAAAAAACCAAAATCAATTACAGATTGATTCATTGTAAATTGGAAGCATTCAAGATTACTCAGATACACTTTATCATTTTTAAAATGTAAGCTTTCTTTTGGTTAAATATTACTCTAATGGGCATAGATACACTAACATAATAATGACTGTGTTTACACAGACAGTAAAGTAAACATTTGTTAATATGGACTATGCAATCTCAGTAATTATGATAAATGGTCACTACATTCAAATCACACTAAAATCTAAATTGAAAATTAATATTCCAAATGGTACAGACTGATTTAAAATTGCTTCAAATCAGTCTCCTCTTTCCATTCTGCAGCTTTGAAAATTTATTAATCATTACAATATTGGTATAGAAAAAATTAAATAAGAATAATTCATGGAAACCTAAATGAATAAAGTTTCAAGGACCAGTAACATCCTATAATACAGAAAAGATATGAAATGAAGAGTTATTTCAAATCAAAATATCTGGAAAGAAAACTTACAAAGAGAAATAAGTGTATTGGAAAGACCTATCTAAAACGAAGATAATCAGATAAAGTAGTTTATAAATTTATTCATTCACTTATTTTAAATTCAAAAGAGCAAGCTCCAAGGGACATAAGAAATAATTTTAAAGATAAAACAAATTGACTTGGGTAAGTGACATTTCATTGGCTGCATTCTTTGATATTAGGTAAGGTATTGGCTTATCTTTGATGCTGTGAGGATAAAAATGTGAAACTGTGGTAACTTCCCAAATTTGTAAGGCTGATTAAGAGACATTACCCAGTACGTCTCTGTTGGTTTTGAAATGATGAGATTAATTTTATGGTCACACTTTTCAGAATTGGATACAAAATACACTGATTGGTTAAGATATGTTGGTGGTTCAATAATCATCCCACTTTCTACTTTTTATTGAGAATAACTTGGAATATTTTTCTGCCTCACGATTACATGAGTTTAGTAGTAGCAACTGAAATAGAAGAAGAAAGGATTTAACTATAAAATATATGGGGGAGACAGATGAATTAAAACATTTAACATTTTGGACAACTTTCTATTTTTTTCTTATCTTTTTTTCTTTCTTCCTTTCTCCCTCTCTCATTTCTGGTTTTTGTTTAATTATAGTTATTTTTAATACAAAGAAGTACTGAAATCATTATGTTTTAAGTGAAACTGGACATGCTTATATTAACACATAATAGACCAACAATAAATATCTAATGATACAAATAGAGATATAACAATGTATGCTGAGAGTCAGCATGATGGAGTGGACAAAGCAATGAATTAGGATCTAATGTTTTCTAACCAGGCTATCTAACTGTGAGAACCTGGGCAACTCACTGCCTCTCTCACAGCCTCCTATAAATATCTGAAAGTTCCAATCCAAGGAATGATTACTTTTACATTTGTTGATTGATCGGAGGAATCATTTTCCTTTATAAAAGATCATGATCAGAAATCACCAAATAGCTTTAATCATTTTAAATGTCATGTTAATAAGACCCAGTTAGTTGTAGCAAATGACACTGTGCACCAAACTCAATTAAAATCTACTTTGGAAACATTGTAAATAATTACAAAAGTAATGTGTTATCAAAGTTCCAACAGAACTAACCTGTTCTAGGGATAGAAAATTATAAACATGCAAAAATGTTGTTAATATAGAAATTCTGTTGCTAGGTTAACTTATTTCAGTGAAATAAAATTAGCAGGTAGAGTAACACAAAGTTTGGGTATTAACCTGTTACTATTACTTGAGGATTGTAGCTGTGATTATTACATATGTAATGCTCTACAAATCATGTGATGCCTATAGATCTTTACCTAAGTTTTCATCTATGACTTTTTAAATAATTTCTTTGTAGAAAAGTTTACTAAAAATATATTTATATAATAAGAGTAACTATACCAGCTAACAGACCATGCTCTCTTCTGTCAGAGAAGGTGTTAAATTAGAAATAGACTATGAAGGGGAAAAAGATCAATATATTTGTATTGATAAAGTTGATTATTGAAAATTAGGTTTCAATTAAAATTCTCAAATCCAATGAATCTTATTTTGACATCCTAGGTGACATTCATTAGATGGATTACTTATTTCCCACTGATGCTTGGGAAAGTCACAATACCTGTCTAAACTATCCTTAAATTATTTATATATTACTTTTCACATCTAAAGCTACTACTTAAGATAAAATTAGACCCAACCATGTATTTTTTCCTGATATATTGTACACTAAATGAAAAACTCACTGGCTCTCTCACAGCCATATATATATATATATATATATATATATATATATTTATATATATATATATATTTATATATACATATGTATACATATACATATATATGTGTGTGTGTGTGTGTGTGTGTGTGTGTGTATATACATATAGTCTCTGATCCAAAGAATGATTACTTTTACACCTGCTAACACTGATTGGACTGATTGGAGATCAAAATCTTGACATTGTATAAATATTATAGCAATAAAATTATATTTACATATATGATGGCAGACCATTCAAATCCCATGTTATAATTATACACACACACACACACACATTGATATATACACACACACATATATATACACACACATACGTACACATACTGCTACACGGATTTCGAAAGCAAATTTAAGGCCCATATAGAAATTAAGGAATATATTGTATATAATATCCAACGGCACATAAATCTTAATAAAGAATGAAGACACAGAAAACAAGTTCACCTTTCTTTTGGTTAGTACCAATTGCACGGGCAATAATGTAACATTTTAGCTCCAAAGAAAGTGAAATATTTCTAAATCTCTAGAAGAGAACACAATCTAACTAAGCAAATTATGTGTATGTCTCATAATATTTTGTTAGAAAGTAGTTGCCTATATTAATAGGATACAGCTAAGGTCTATTGACTCAACATGCTTTTAAAGCTAAGTATTACAATGTGACGAATATATCTTGATGCAAATTTTATTCTGAGACTCATAGGCAGCCTTTTGGACTCAATTAGTATTGAATCCTGAGTCAGTTTTCAGTTCATCACCTTCTTGGCCCTCATATATGATAATTTAACTCTAGGCTAGTTCTCAATGTCTCTAGACCAGTGGTTCTCAGAGTATGGTCTCTAGATCATTGGCATCAATATCACCCGAAAACCTGTTAGCCATGCAAATTATCAGGCCTACCCAAGGCCTACTGAGTCTTAGTCTTCAGGCAGGGGGGGAGGGGAGGGCAATTTGTGTTTTAACAGTTCCTACAAGTACACAAAGGTTAGAGAGTCACTGCTGTAGACTGTCACTTCCTCTCCATTCCCACAGATACCCCTTTATTTGAGCTACTCACTGTTTCTCATCTAGACTATTGTGATAGCTTCCTAATTGGTTTCCCTACTTCCTGCCATTATTCAGTTGAATTCTCTTCACAACCACTGCAGGGCTAATCTTTCAACAGTGCATGAAAAAAAAAAATCAAGAACTCCTCATTGAGTATTGAATTAAGCATAAATTATTAGAAGATCTGCCTCAAATATCATCTCTCCCAAATTGCTGACTCTCCTCTCCAACTTGGCTTTTCAGAAGATGGAGATGGGTAGAAGTGCCATAAGCAACAAGACTAAGTAGTCTGTTTACTTTTGCCTTCCTATTTCCCTTTCTATGCTTCTGTCTCCTGTCACTTTCTTTTGCTGATAGTATCCCCCTCAAACACCACCATGCTATGCCACCATGTTCAGATGCCCTAAATCAGAAAGAGTTGAGTCGTGGTGTCTTTCCCCAATGATTCCATCAACTTTACCCAGGGTTCTGAAACTATGCCTGATTCGTTTTTATAACTCTGACCCTCCCCATCAAAACTGCCATTTTCTCAAATTGATTTCATACGTATTAGGAGAGATTAAGCTTTCTCAAAGCCATAAGATACTGCTGATTAACCTAAATGAAATGAGAAAAGATAGAATTTCATGTATTTTATGGGCCCTATTTGGGACAAGCAGAACTTTCCAGTTCTTAAATTGGTCCACTCGATAATCTATAAGGCTGGCCCTTGCAATGGAAATAGCAAACACACACCTTCTTGGTCCCTACCCATTCCAGCACAGACCAGAAAGAGAAATCAGCTATTCCTCCATTTCTTTTCCCCATCAATTTCCATCTTAACCCTCAAAATTTGGCCATTAAGTCTAATATATATATAATGATAACAATAACTATTGATATTACTTTCACCATTTTATATAATTATAATAATTTATAGATTTTTTCAATGTATGCTTTTACATATCTTAGGTCATTTGATCCTCACCACAATCTTGAGGTTAAGATAAGACAGGCATAATCTTATTGCTTTTCTGGATGGAAATGAGATTCTGTGAGGTAAAGGGTCAAATCCAAGATCACACTCAAAGTATTGTGGCTTGAAGTTAAGAATTTTTTTCCTCTCGCCACACTGCTCCTCACTGATAGTTAAAATTACCACTGCTGAGAACTGCATCTGATGGACAAGTTCTCAGCCAATCTAAACCGAGGAACCCAATGTACACTGCTTTCTGGATTTTGGAATTTCTTGTCATGAACAGTCCTTGAAGGACACAGACTTCATATTCACCAAATAGTGAATCCAGATATTATCAGTGAGTTCTCAGGATAAATTTTTGCTCTACTCATTTGCCCTTTCTAGTTGACCTTTGAAAGGATCCTGAAATTAGTTTTTAAACTGAGTTCTATCCATATTCACTCCCAATCTACTTTTGTTTATCACTGTAGATTTTCTCCCAAGTTTTTCTCCTAAGTGAAAACTACCCATAAACTCAACCTTAAGAATGTCATATTACAAACCAATCTTACCTTCCATAAGCCTTACTCTAATAGGAACTTGACTTTGAGATCAAAGGCTATCCCTGAGAATTCCAGCACTGCCAAAATTACCCAATCCATAAGCAAACACACATACAAGTCATTAAATTCCTCACTGCATCAACAAAAGATTATTAGACACATTTTAGAGTTATCAGGGACTAATACAACTAATTAGTCCTAATTTTAACTAATCCAACCCAGAAATTTTACACCATGTTCTATGCACATAACTTGTACCTCCTGAACCTCATCAGAGGAAGTAGAAAGATAAAAGGGCAGAAATTCCCCCATCCAATAAGTCTATTCTTATCCATTTTATACACTCAGTTCTAAATAATAACTCCTTTGTGGGGTGGGATAGTTTTCCTTTTAAAAACTACTTATCTAGTTCAACTCCCATATCTTATAAACACTGAAAATGGAATTGCAGAGAGACCACATGTTCTGCCTAATACTGACAAAGTTCAGAATTCAATCTTCTATGTCTATTGTTCTTCCTACCACACTATGTGATTGCTGGGACCACCTCATCATTAACTGTACACCCCCATGAAGATGTACTAGTGTTAAGCATATTATATGATTGCAATAAGTATTTAAACTTGTGTTTGTAGATATATATTTTTAAGCAAGTATCTTAAACATCCTGTATATTCCCATACTCACTAGCACAATGGACACTCAATACCATTAGTGAATGCAATGATAAACAAGCAAAATGTCAGGTATGCTTTAACTCCATATTTTCTGTTTCATCATGATGATAGAGCTTAATTATCTCTTCAAAGCCCCCAAATGGGGTCAACTATTGCATTCAGTCATCTCTATGAATTTAGAGGAAAAGGAATGCTTTGAAAAGTAAAAATGTGATTGTCATCAATTAATGTATAGTTGAAATATTGATTTAAAATCTTTTATGCTTTTCTTCAGTATGGGTGATAAAAGAAACACATCAAATGGCTCACCTGATGCATGATATCTGGAAGTATACTGACACATTCGTACAGAATATAGAATGACAATTCACAAACTTCTCTTGGCCATGCTATGTTTGTCAGTTTCTATGGTGCATGATGACTTCTACTCATTTTTCAATACCTACAAGTCACAGTCTTTTGACATAGTGTATCTCAATCTACCATTGAAAAAAATCAAGAAAAGAATACCCTGTTTACTCTTAAATATACTCTAGCTCAGTGATTTATTAAAAAGTATAATGGGAAGAATACAAAACTTAGTAATGAAGTATTAGCATTCATCTTTCAGATGACTAAAATAAGTTTTGGTTGTTTAGATATTACCCATTTAATGATATCTCCAGAAGTGAAAACAATTGTCTGTTTAAACAGTAGAGTAAATTCTTACAAAAAACAACTATGGACTAAAAATAAAATTTTAGAATCTGTCGGATGTTTTTCAGGTGAGGATTACTTCATATATAAATGAGTAGAACTACTTAGTTAACTATTACAAACAAGAGCAACAAATTAAGGTAAGCTAATACCTTTTTGCTTTGGGAACGCGAGTTTTGAAGAGTAACTATGTTTCACATGCAATAAAGTATTTAAAATTCATATCACATTTCCAAATATTTTAGGAATTCCTTTATATATGTACTATTATATATAACAGTGATACAAAGTAATACCTTAGAAGATTTAAACCATGCTATTATTGGGTGTCCATAATTACCAAATAATTTTTCAAATGTATTCTCCTATTTTTCCAGGAATCAAAACTTACCTGACATATCGCATTTTCTCACAAATATTTCAATAATGTTATTCTCATTTAAGATTATTTCTAGCAATTATCTGTATATGTAAACACATATATTTCTTTTACATACATTTTTGTATTTGAAAGCATATCATATATATTGAAAAATGTGTCAAACTACATTTTATAAATTTGGGAGGTAATTCCTTGCATTTTGATACTCGCCAAAGAGTTCAAATTCGATAATACTGTGTTTATATATTTTTGCAAGCTACCTATTAAATAAGATTTTTGCCTTCATTAAATGTTACACAAATATAAAGGGTTATCATGCAAAAGTTCCATATACCCTGGTTCTTCATTAAATAGAATAAATATAAATAGACATATAAAATTACAAAAATTAGGATATACAAGCTTTGCAATTATTTGTCTTCATGGTTTGCATGTCATGATAATCTAATGGATTTTATCACAGTAAGTTATCGGCAACTAGCAAGAGCAAGTTAAAATACACACACATACACACATGTGCACAACCAGCAAAGATGTACAGAAATCCTACATCATGCAGGAGATGTACAAGACCTCATTTTGGGTATTTCTTCCATATCACACACAAGCAATATTATATTTGGCAAAATATGTCGGTAGTGCTTTCTTTAGATTATGTCTTTTGTGCTTTTTTGTTGTTGCTGCTGTTGGCCTGCGGCATGCTATTTGTTACTGTGCTGCAGGTTACCCCTGAAAGTACATATGTAAACCAGTGCAGAATGCAGTTCTAGACGAGCTGTGCCACGGAAAACAAAATGACAGAGAGAGAGGGATACAGGGGGTAGGGAGGGAAAAAGGGAGAGAGATTGATCTCCCATGAGATTCAATGGTAAAATTTCCTCAAATACATTTTGGCCTTCATTTTCCTTTTGAAAACCTTGCTGTGAGGGTTGCTTGCCCCCTTCAGGGTACTGCGCAACCTTCGCAAGAGATCATTTATCACTAGTTTCCACCTTGGAGCAGATCTTCCTACCTTTCCAGTCTTAATTCTGTGAGAAATGGCTGCAAATCGATGGTTGAGCTCTGAGATTTTGGGCTCTATTACTTTCCTGCAGTGGTCGCCGCGGTTTGCCATCAAGTTTGCTGCTTGGTCACGCGTGGAGTCCACCTTTGGGCGTATGTCATTCATTTCAGCCTTTAAACGCTATATTCCGTGAGCAAGAGACAGGGCTTAAAGTTAGTAATTAAATGGAAGTTGAAAGAGAGCGAAAGAGTGAGAAAGCAAAAGAAAGAGTGAGGGAGAGGGGGAGAGAAAGAGAGAGAAAGAGAAAGAGCACATGGAGAGAAAATGGAGGGAGTAAAAAGCCAACTTCCATAAAATAGGAGTAGAGTGAGAATGTGTGTGACCTCAGGAAAATAGGTCACTCTCCTTGGTTACGTTTGATCTATGTTTAATGAAAGTAATTCCTTAGTCTGAAGAAGGACAAGGGATGTTTTCCTTTGCTATGGAAAACAACTATTCTATGTTGCTGGCAACAATTATAGTATTTTATATTTAGTCTTATTTTATCTTTCCTGAATTTCAAAGCTGTGGAACAACCTGAATATGTGCTTAGGAAGGAAGGTAGCTGAAGAACAATTTTCTATTCCTTCTGAGTACTTACAAGTTCCTTTTTTCTTTATCATATCGATTGCCATGGAAAAAATGGATTTTCTAACAGATAAGAATTCTGTGTCACAGACAGAGGGATTGAGGAAAGCTCTGTCTGACTCAAGGGGTTGGAGAGGCTGTAAGTGAAATAACTCAGTTCCTATTTTTCCAAAGACCCTGAAGGAACATCCCTTACCTATACATCAAAGGAGAAGGAAGAGTAAAATAAGGTACAGACAATAGGGTAAATATTTCTGGGGGACAGCCTGAAATACATTTACAGTTTTTCATTAAAAAGGAATTGCAATCCTTAGAAAATATCAATTTCATAAAAAATAAACAAATGAATTGTATAGACAGAAACTACAATTTTTAAGCATTCTTTAAATAGTAATCCACTAGTCAAAATTATTGAAAATTTCAACAAAACAAAGGCATTGTTTAATTTATATGAGACTTCTTCAAATGCAATTCTTCCTATTTAACTGAAAAAACTGTCATCAAATAGAGGTATTATAGCATCAGTAAGTTACATTTGCACATTATACCCCTCATATCCTTTTACAGGAACCTTTTTTTTTTTAAAGTAAAGACTAAGTTGCCATTGAGAAAGACAGCTTAGGATGTCCTAATAATCAGTTTCAATACCAAAAAGAGAGAACACGAAGCCATGTTTAGTTTACGTATAGTTAAGAATGAAAAATTCAGTTTTATGTAAGCTCAGTATTGTTACTAATTACTAAGATTTAGACATCGCATAGGCAAAATGTCCATAGATTGGACTCCCGTTGTTTACTCAGATGGTTTGTGAACAATGCTGAGAAAGAAGTAGAGAGGGAAGGAAAGAAGGCATTAAAGGAGAAAGGAAAGGAAGAAAGGAGGTGGGGAAGGAAGATTTTTTTCACTCTTATTAAGAAGTCCTTTGTATCTTTTAGGACAAAGATAATTGATATAACTGTTGCACAGTGTGAAAATTACTTTTCATAATAGTTTATTTGCTACCTTAAGCATGTCTTCTTTTTGCTGTGGTTTCTTTTTCTCAGATTCATCCAGAAGTGTATCAGCCTGAATGATCCAGTTTGTGATGTGATTCACATTCTGGTCAAAGGTTTCCATGTGTTTCTGGTATTCCTTAATTTTAGAGACATACCATGACATAGTATTAGTTAGACAATATTTTAAAATATTTGTCCTACTTTGTACAATTTTAAAAGACAAAAAATGTAGTATCATTCAAATTACTTTTAGGTGCAATCTCCATATAGAATATAATACAAACATGCAAAAAATATCTTACACTATAGAAATAGATATTGAAATAAGGGCCAACACTTATGTGGAGTTGAAGAATTTGCTAACATAAATACTATTATTTAAAGCTTATATAATTTCTTTCTCGTGATGGAGAGGGGCTGAAAATCTTCCAGCCTCTTCTCTTACCAACAAAAGGTTTAACCACTCTTCTGCCCGGGAAGTGACAGCTATCCAGTTACTATTCAGAAGACTCAGTTTATCTTCCACCAAGGTCTCCTTCTTGCCCAAAACTGCTTTCAAGGCTTCTCCTAGCTCTGTAATGCTCTTTAGGTGAACCTTCTGTTTCTCAATCTCTTTCTGAGTGGCCTGTGAAAAGAACAGCATTTGAGCTTCGAGTACTGTCGTCTTAAGACTTAAAGCTTTTGAAATGGCTATGCGTCCAGTTACTATGGTAAGAGTTTTCAAGGGTTTAAACTTTCAACCATGTCTTTAGGAATGATGAAAATCATCCCGTATACACTGTAGTTTCGTTACTGGGTACATATGAATATGTATGCATACATAAACATGATTGACTTATTTATTTATGATTGCACATATTTAATAATAAACATACATACTGTCCATCTAAACATATTCATATTTACTTAATTTGTATAAGTATTGGCTAAAGGTAGATCTCAGAAAATCCATCCACAAATAAGCAACTGCTTTTATTTATTTACTTATTTACCGTATTTTTATTTTATTTTATTTTTTTAACATCTTTATTGGAATATAATTGCTTTACAATGGCGTGCTAGTTTCTGCTCTATAACAAAGTGAATCAGCTACACATATACATATATCTCCATATCTCCTCCCTCCTGCATCTCCCTCCCACCCTCCCTGTCCCACCCCTCCAGGCAGTCACAGTCACAAAGCACCGAGCTGATCTCCCTGTGCTATGTGGCTAAGCAACTGCTTTTAGAAAATTCAGCAATTATTGCACTCCTGTATTTCTACTGCAGGTACTTTCAAATTTTTGGTGCCACAAACCTGTTTGGCATCTGGTGAAACTTAAGTATCCTTTCTCATAATAATGTTTTTAAAAGGATAAAATTAAATGCAATGGATTTAAAATTAAAAACAATTATACTTAAATAAAATATACAAAATATATTTTTAAAATTTGTGAGATAGTAATACATGTTTTCTTTCGTAACATGTATAACTACAATGATCTAGCAACAAACCTTTAGGATAATTTCAAAGTAGTGATTAGCACCACTGGTGTTTTGAATTATATTCAATGACTAGAATGTAATATAAAATTATCTGTCATAATTTTATCTGTGACTGCTGGCAAAGTCACAGGAAGTACTGATACTGCTGGGATTTGTTGCTCACACTCATAATTGAAAAAATGCTTAATTTCAGTTAGAAGTAAATTAAAGAGATACTATTAAAATCCCCTAAGAGAGCACCAGTACTTCCTAAGACTTGATTTTCAAACCTGAAAATAAGCACATTTAATATTAGAAATTATGTAGAGAGTTGATGGAAAACTGATCCTAGTATAAACTTTACTGTCAGTTCTACGTATACCCTTTCTTGTGACGTGTCATGGCGGACCACATGACCATCTTGCATTTCCCTGCCTCTGCCCCCGATCCCTCCCTCGCCCACATACAGCTGTTGGACCTTCCCTGGTGGATAAGTCTGAGCCAAACAGATACTCTCTCAAGAAGTTTAACTGAGAGATACAGAGACTATGGTAATACCCCAGCTGAGAAGTCATTTGAAATGGAGCTGATGTCTTTACTGCAGCAAGTCAAAGCCATAGTAAGACAAAATTACTGGGTAGCAGCAATGACAAGAAGTGGAGGGAGACCTTTTGCAAAGAGGCAAATGAAATATATGCACAGAGAATAAGAGAAGTGGTCCAAGTAAACGACAGGAAGATGGTGTCTATGAGGCCAGCATATATCCTTAGTCCTATATATTCTCAAGGTGCATTTCTATCTTTGTAGTATACAGAAATAACTCTTATGGCTGCCTTTCCTCCATACTCTCAGGTCCTGATCTACTCAAAGTATATATAAATACACACACACACATATACACATTTTGCTTTTGCTTTGGCTATCAAATAAGCAGGGGAATAAATGAGGTTAAAAGATGGTATAAAATAATTTCTATATAAAACAGTCATTGTTTCTTCAATTCTAATATATACTTTTCTATTTGTTTTTCTTTTTCAAAATAAAAAAAATCTGAAATTAAGGTAATTAATGCTAAATGAACTTATCAGCTACCATGCAATGGGCTATTTGTAATGTAGCTGTCATCTGTTGCACATGAGTGAGTTAGCAATTCATAAAAGGAATTCCTTCATGTATTAATCACAAATGTTACTGAGCTCCTGCTAAATGGCTCACTATTACAGCAGAGATGTAGGTGATTTTACCCAGTGTCTTTTAGGAAATTATGAGAAATGCCATCTTTGGGTGGAAAAAGCCCTTCTGCAGTTTGACTTGTGACTGCTCATGGGCTAGATTCCAGCCCTTTCATTCCCTTTGTCTGCACCCTTGTGTAGCACACAATCTTTACAACCATACATGGTAGCCACTATTCTAGGCACTGTGGATAAAATGATAGAGACGCAAAGTCCTTACCTTTATAAAACTTATATTTGAGTATGACAAAAATATGAAAATATATGTAAATGAGCATTTCCTACTTCCTATATTCCAGACTAGTGCCTTGTCACTATAGTTCATTTACTCATAAAGGTAACACCTCACAAAGTTAAAGAAGTTAAAGCTTAATTTATATTTGGATCACTAACTATCTCTTAAAATAACTTCAGAAAGATGATACTATGTTTAAACTTTGATACAAAAAGTCGTTGCGTACATAGACATTTGTCCCTTCTAAGCCAGGCAATGCGATTAAAGGCAGTGGAAATTTCCAAATCTCAGAAGAGATCAGAGAAGTTTTGAATTTAGGAAATATTGTTGCAAACAGTTACTGGGTCACAAACAACTATTATTCATTAAAATCTCCCCAAATTCTCCAGCTAATTTTCAAGAGAAAATGTTTAATGTCCAGTGATACTTCATTCAGTTAATAAGAACAAGAAAACAGGAAATGTGGACTAATTTCTGGTTTCATTTTATGTTTTTCAATGTTGTAAGGTAAAACTCAAACATGTTGAAGTTAACACCATCATGAACATGAGCTTGAAAAAAACCAGTGTTCATTGTGGTAGTGTATAACCGTTTATGGCCAAAAGTGAATAAGGAGAAAATTTACACTCCTACTGTAAAAAGACCTAAAGTCAAACCTTTACATGTGGTATTCAAGAATAAACTGGTATTGAATCATTTGTATAAATGCTATTTTTGGTTAGGAAAAATATTGTGCTCATTTAATGGATTTTTTATTTTCCCCCACAAAAGCATTTTTTTTTTAAAGAAGATGTTGGAGGTAGGAGTTTATTAATTAATTAATTTATTTTTGCTGTGTTGGGTCTTCATTTCTTTGCGAGGGCTTTCTCTAGTTGTGGCGAGCCGGGGCCACTCTTCATCGCGGTGTGCGGGCCTCTCACTATCGCGGGCTCTCTTGTTGCGGAGCACAGGCTCCTGACGCGCAGGCTCAGTAGTTGTGGCTCATGGGCCTAGCTGCTCCGCGGCATGTGGGATCCTCCCAGACCAGGGCTCGAACCCGTGTCCCCTGCATTAGCAGGCAGATTCTCAACCGCTGCTCCACCAGGGAAGCCCACCACAAAAGCATTTTTAATTAATGGCATGGCTTACAAATAATAGGATCTTAGATTTTAAAAAAATATGCTGATCTTGCTCTGTGAAGATCTTACTTAAATTTCAATGAGTCAATGTACATTAGATGCTTAATACCCACTCTGCACTGTGCCATTCACTGCCAGAGATAAGGAAGGAGGCAGTCTCTGCATACCTTGCTCTAATGCTACCTAAAGTGTAGCTGCAAAGAAAAGTTGAAACACAAGCAAACAATTTGATATCATATTAGAAAGAACATAATTTTGAGGAAAAGATAATTCATGGCTGGGATAAGCATGAATGGCTTCAAGGGAGAGGTGATAATTGAAACCAGAGTTTACCATAAAGGACGGGATGGTTTAGACTGACTAAAGACAAAGTATAAAATGATGAGAAAGTACGAAGGTTGGAATCAAAAGCCACCAAAAGGGGAATATGGGGTACTCACTGGAAACTAAAAACATATATTTTAAGATGTCAAGGAACCATTTTTCCATGCTCTAAAAGTCTCCCTTAACAGAAGAATGTCTATACTTGCAGATGTATTGAGAACTGAATTACTGAATTAAACTACAGCTACTCTGTTGGCCATTCTCTCTATACCCTTACCTCTTTAAGAAAGGTAGACTTATTTATGGGGTTGGTGAGATGGGGAGAAATAATTGAAAATACACTTCTTCCTCTCAAAAGGCATTCAATCCTCATCACACATGATTTCTTCTGTTGCCTTATGAGGTGAGGGCTGGAGAGGGTTTGGGAAGGTCTACCCTTCTGAATGGGCAAGTTCAAATTCAATGATTAAATTGAATAAATTGTAAATCAGCTCTCTTAGTTTTTTTTCAATCATGCAGTAGTGTGACAGATTCTAGGATCAATTTTAAGGTTGAATTAAAAGCAAAATTATGGACACAGTTTTGTTTTGACCTATGACATGGTCATAAGTCTAGTTACAGGAGTTTCAACAGCAGCTTAATGTGAACTATCTACTTGGTGCTTGGGGTTTTATGATACAGGAAAAAAAATGTCAGATAAGAGAACTCAATGTAAATATCAATTGCCACAAAATCTAACACTTTTCTTTATTTTCCATATCTTTAATTTGTAACATCTGATAGCTCCAGAATAAATAGTTGAAATATTAAACACTACCCTCTATGATTTTAAAGAAACAAATTTGCTCTCTACTTTTTCGTAGCCATAGCAATTTTTTAAATGCTAGAACGATTTTCTTATAATAAAAGAAATGGGTAGCATAGGTTAATTTCTCCTAATTAAGACACCCACCCATGTGTTCAAGTGAAGGATGGAAACTACATTCTGATTCATCCCTCATACCTATAAGTTAAATCACTTGAGTCTAATTTTAAGTGGCCTGAGAGGTTCAGGATTTCACCCTCAGCTTCATCAACTCTCTTCACTGATGAGGTAGCAGGCTGGAAAAACCTGTTCTGTCAGTCTCTGTTGATCATAAAATTATGTGATGGAAACATCTTTAATTGATTTAAAGGTAAAATAGTAAAAAGTGTTGGATTAATTATCTGGTCCCATAGGAACACATCCACAGATATTTGCCAACAGGGGCAGAGAAACAAAACCCACTTGCGCTTGAGCCTCTCTTTCACCCATTTCACATTTTCAGAGGTCCAATGCTTTCCACAAATTCTCCTGGAATTTCTGATGGAT
The DNA here is from genome assembly GCF_949774975.1 of Lagenorhynchus albirostris. Taxonomy (NCBI): domain Eukaryota; kingdom Metazoa; phylum Chordata; class Mammalia; order Artiodactyla; family Delphinidae; genus Lagenorhynchus; species Lagenorhynchus albirostris. The sequence goes on along the minus strand of NC_083116.1, from coordinate 103,783,211 downwards.
TTATATTCTTAGGATAACTTCTCAATCTGATTTCCTATTATTCCCACCCTCTCCCCTTTTTTTTTATGAATTCTTTTTTTTTGAATTTTATTTTATTTTTTTTCTACAGCAGGTTCTTATTAGTCATCAATTTTATACACATCAGTGTATACATGTCAATCCCAATTGCCCAATTCATCCCTCTCCCCTTTTTTTATCTCTTAGGTGTCCCCTGTCCCATAGATTCTATCTTCACTCAGTCCCACCTTTAGTCAAATGTGTGCCATAACACCATTTCGATGTATTTTCCATCCTTTACTAGGATGCTACAAAATTCCTGTTTATTTGATCTTTCTTTACCTCTCGTGCAAGTTCCCACTATATGGATGAAGAGTTAACTAACACACCCAAAAAAGGTATTTTAAAAGGTTACCCTCACCAAGTGAATTCTGCCTTCAGTCAGTCTGCATAAATATTATACCATTTCTGGTCATCAGAAATGGGAGAGAGTTTTCACCTTTAGCTACAAAACATATTCACGGGAAGAAAGTGAACAAATTTACCACATTACTGCAATTCTAAGATGTGCATTTGTCACATATTAAGGTCTCTGAAATTGAGATAAAACGTACAATATATGTTCACATTTAAGGTGGTGGTGTTTCTTTTGATCCAAAATAGCTGTAATTAAATCAACAGTGTATCATTCAATCTAATATGTCTTAAATGTGATAAAACATGATATTAATTGTTTTTTCAGGTCCTACATTACTCTGCCATGGTCCAAGGATTCAAACATATTTTATTATTAGGCTAATGTGATGGAATAATATAATGATACATTTTAAAAGAATATAAAACATTAAATAGTGGATTTTATACCAATGTGTATTGACTTTTTATTAATAATGCATTGCCTATTAAAAAAGAATTTCATGAAAGCAGAATACGCAAAACAGAAATTATAGCTATAATGACAGTGAATAGTGACTCCAGTGGCATTTAACAGATGTTCTATTTTCTAAGTAACAGCTGCTTGATGCATTCATTGTACAAAGTTAATGATCTGCTAGTGTTATTTCACTTCACAGATAAATTACTGTGCTCTCTTTAAAAAAGATATGTAATTTTTCACGGGAATGATAGTGTAACAGACTGTAGAAATAAGTAATAGTTCTCACGCTTTTATAGCTAAGGGGAGTGATGAGTTGATGCAATTATCCAGATAATCTAGGACCAGAGGTCAGATCTCTTTAAACCGTGAAAGATAATTGTTAAAAAAAAAAAAAAAAAACTACAGGACATCATTGGCTGAACTGAACGTAGATCTCGTAAGACTGCTTGTACTGCACTAGCTAGTGGTTCTCAAACTTTGCTGAATATTAGAGACACTGGCCACACTCAGACCAATTAAATCAGAATTTCTGCGGGTAGGCTCTCAGCACTGGTAGGCTTTTAAAGTTCCCCAGGTGATTTCAATGTGCGGCCAATGCTGAGAACCACTGGCAAAACAGAATGATACGTTCTGTCATGAGATCTTAGTGGGTAACTCTCATTAAATTTTAGCATTGAAGTGACAGCAGAAGGATAATTGAGGAAAGGTATAATTGTTGTTCTTAATGTTGACTATTATAAAAATTTGTCCCTGAAATAAACGTGAAAATCATGACTTGTTACATAAGTGGCTATTTAGACATGAATTATTTTGCATTATAATACCCTGAGTTAAACTCAACATTTATGTGTGTGTGTGTGTGTGTGTGTGTGTGTGTGTGTGTGTGTGTGTGTGTGTGATTCTAACACGTAACTCTTGGTATCCCACGACTACTGTTAATAAAAATTAATGGTCAATTTATGTAAAATGGTAAATATGAATTATCCAAAAAGTTGATGGATTAAACTATTAAACTATTAAACCTTTAAACTATTAAAGAACAAAAATTATTTTTCTAGGGAATGATATTTAACCATTTTAATTTTTAGATAACACTGTGAATATTAAAGGGCTTTAATATAGCTGAATTATTTAACTGGCTTTGAATTTTTGGCTACTGAAATTAAATTAGGAATGAAAGAAATCTGTTAGTGGTTAAATCAGAAAATCATGTAGATTAAACTTTGCTGAAGCTTATATTTTCCAGACATAATGATCATCTGAGATATAAACTTCTATTTAATTACAGAAATATTTATTTTCCGATGGTTATATTTCTGTGCTCAATTCATATGCTAAACAACTGGGACCAGTAATGGGATATTCAGAATTGATTTACTTATATCCAACTAACCAAAGTGATTCTTTTTTTTTTTTTTTTTGGCCATGCTGCGTGGCTTGCAGGATCTTAGTTCCTTGACTAGGAATTGAACCCGTTCCCTTCGCAGTGAAAGCACAGAGTTCTAACCACTGGGCCATGATTTTAAGACATTAACAAATAATATCTAAAATCTAATATCACACCAGTGGCCATAGATTACAGACTAAAATAGGTGATAAATGCACACAGAATTTTCATTTTATTATTTTTATGTGGACTTATATATTGTGCACTTCAAATTTAGCCATGCTGTATTTTATTCTCATTGCGGATGATGAATAGCTTTTTGTCACTTTAGATACCTTAAAATCAGAGATAGTGTTGGATTCTAGTTGCAGATTTGCTATATACCAGGACTTCTATTTTCTCATCTATAAAATGGGAGCATTTGGTCAGATGATTGTTTCCATTTGTTCTAAAAATTACCAAACTTTGAAAGCAAATCAGCATTTTTCTCTTCTCTCGAGAAACGCTTTGGCATTCTTTTAATTTTTATCTCTTAAATTACAATTTATTATATCAAAGAGATTTTTATTGAGCATGTACTACATATCAGATACTATTTTATGCGCATGGGAAAAACCAGTGAACAAAACAGATACTTTCCCTGTCCTTTTGGCAAGTGAAACTGTTAATGCCCATGTAGTAGTCTAAGAGAGTAGGGGTTATCATGACAGCTCAGGGATCTTGTACAGTGCTGGTACTCCAACTCCCCAGGTGCTGGTAACCTCCCCTAGTTTGCCTTACCCTCCCCTTCTGTTGTCTCTGTCTCTACACTAGAGCCATCAGTGTTTCTGACCTCAACCTGGCAAAATCCATTATCAGAGATTTGTACAGTACAAAGAGGGAATATATGTGATCATTCATGGAGTGACAAACATCACAGATGTGGTTTTCTTATGGCATCTCTGTTGTCCAGACCATGCAGCTAGAAGTGATCCACTCTATCAAAATCTTAATATTAATTTTCCCTCTTTATCACTACTCTGATGGAGGCAGATTGTTGAATTTAAAAATAGAATGAGGGACTTCCCTGGTGGCCCAGTGGTTAAGAATCTGCCTGCCAATGCAGGGGACATGGGTTCGAGCCCTGGTCTGGGAAGATCCCACATGCCGTGGAGCAACGAAGCCCGTGCACCACAACTACTGAGCCTGTGCTCTAGAGCCCATGAGCCACAACTACTGAGCCCGTGAGCCACAACTACTGAGCCCATGAGCCACAACTACTGAGCCCATGTGCCACAACTACTGAAGCCTGTGCACCTACAACCCGTGCTCCACAACAAGAGAAGCCACTGCAATGAGAATCCCACACACCGCAATGAAGAGTAGCCCTTGCTTGCCGCAACTAGAGAAAGCCTGCACATAGCAATGAAGACCCAATGCAGCCAAAAATTTTAAAAATTAGAATGAAACAGCTACTGGGCTTTAGGAATTTCAAATTAGTATTAACGGTTTAACTTTGCAATTCCCATTATAAACTTTTTATCTTATTTCTGTTATTATTATTCTAAAATGTTTTATTCCTGTTATTTTAATTTTTTTTCTTGCCACTCCTGCAAGACCGGGAGAAGTAGCTGTTTCACCTAACACACAGAAACAAACACAGAGTCAAGCAAAATGTGGAGATAGGGGAATAGGTTCCAAATGAAAGGAGAAGTAAAAAAAAACAGGAAAAAATATCTCAATGAAATGGAGATAAGGAATTTACCTGATAAATATTTCAAAGTAATGGTCAAAAAATGCTCACTGGACTCAGAAGAATGGATGAATACAGGGAGAACTTCAACAGAGACAGAAAGTATAAGTACCAAACAGAAACTAAAGAGCTGAAGATTATAATAACTGAACTTAAAAATACACTAGAGGAGTTCAACAGAAGACTAGAAAAAGCAGAAGAAAGAATCAGTAAAAATATGTGGAGATTAAACAACCTACTACTGAACAACCAATGGGTCAATGAGGAAATCAAAGAAGAAATTTAAAGAAATACCTTGAGACAAATGCAAAAGGATATATATCAAATCTATGGGATGGAGAAAGCAGTTTTAAGAGGGACGTTCAAAGTTCATAGAAACATAGGCCTGCCTACCTCAAGAAATAAGGAAAATCTCAAATAAACAGTCTAACTTTACACCTAAAGGAAAGAGAAAAATAAGAACAAAGCCCAAAGTTATTAGAAAGAAGGAAATAATAATGGTCAGAGCAGAAATAAATGAAATAGAGACCAAAAAGACAACATAAAATATCAATGAAACTAAGAACAAGTCCTTGGGAAAGATAAGCAAAATGGACAATCCTTTAGGTAGACTCACTAAGAAAAAAAGAGAGAGGGTTCAAATAAATAAGACCAGAAATGAAAGAGGAGAAATTACAACTGACACCAAACAAATATGAAGGACCATAAGAGACTACTATGAACAATTATATGCCAACAAACTGGACAACCTACAAGAAATGGATACATTCCTAGAAACATACTATCTTCAAAGACTGAATCATGAAGAAATAAAAAATATGAATAGACCAATTACTAGTAAGGAGACTGAATCAATAACCAAAGAACACCCAACAAACAAAAGTCCAGGACCAGACAACTTCAGTGATGAAGTCTATCAAATATTCAAATAATATTTAATACCTGTCCTTCTCAAACTCTTCTAAGAAATTGTAGAGGAGCAAGTGCTCCCAAGCTCATGTTATGAGGCTAGCATCACCCTGATACCAAAACCAGAGAAGGACACCACAAAAAGAGAAAATTACAGGCCAAGATCTCTGATTAACATAGATGCAAAAATCTTCAACTAAGCATTAGCAAATGAATTCAAGAATACATTAAAAGGATTATACATCTTGATGAAGTGGGATTTATTCCAGGGATGAAAGGAAGCTTCAACCTCTGCAAATCAATCAACATGATACACCATGTTAACAAGATGAAGAATAAAAATCATATGATCATCTCAGTAGATGCAGGAAAAGCATATGACAAAAATCAATACCAATCCATAATAAAAATTCTCAACAAACTGGATATAGAGGGAATGTTCCTCAACATAATAAAGGCCATTTTTCACAAACCTACAGTTAACATCATAATGAAGAAAACTGAAAGATTCTCCTCTAAGATCAAGAACAAGACAAGGTTGTCCACTCCCCCCACTTTTATTCAACATAGTATTAGAAGTACTAGCCTGAGCAATTAAGCAGGAAAAAGAAATAACAGGCACCCACATTGGAAAGAAAGAAGTAAAACTGTCACTATTTGTGAACAACATAACTTTACATATAGAAAACCCTAAACACTCTACCAAAAAACTTTTAAAACTTATAAATTCAGTAACTTAGCAGAGTACAAAATCAATACACAAAAATCTGTTGCATTTTGATACACTAAAAGTATCAGAAAGAGAAATTAAAAAAATAAACCCATTTACAATTTCATTGTAAACCCATTCTACAATTTCATAAAGAAGAATAGAATGCCTAGGAGTAAATTTAACTAAGGAGTTAAAGAACTTATACACTTAAAACTACAAGACACTGATGAAAAAAGTGAAAAAAACACAAATAAATGGAAAGATATTCCATGCTCATGGATTGGAAGAATTAATGTTGCTCAAATGTCCATATTACCCAAAGCAAACTACAATTTCAATGCAATCACTATCAAAATTCCAATGACATTTTTCCCAGAAATACAACAAACCATCCTCAAATATGTATAGAATCACAAATGATCCTGAATAGACAAAGCAGTCTTTGAAAGAAGAAGAATATAGGTGGAGGCATCATGCTCCCTGATTTCAAATTATACATCAAAGCTATAATAGTTTAAAGAGTGTGGGTTTGGCATACAAACAGACACACAGATCAGTGGAACATAGCCCAGAAATGAACCCATGTATATATGGCCAATTAATCTATGACAAAGGAGCCATGAATATGGGGGGAATGACAGTCTCTTCAATTAATGGTGTTGGGGAAACTGGACAACTACATTCAGAAGAATAAACCTGGACTACTATCTTTCACCATATACAAAAAATAACTCAAAATGGATTAGAGAGTTGAATGTAAGACCATAAACCATAAAACTCTGTAAAGCTTCTGGACATCAGTCTTAGCAATATTTTTTGAATCTGATTCCAAAGGCAATTGCAACAAAAGCAAACATAAGCAAATGGGACTACATGAAACTAAAAAGCTTCTGTACAGTGAAGGAAGCCATTATCAAAATGAAATGGCAATCTACTGAATGGGAGAAGACATTTGCAAATCACATATCTATAAGGGGTTAATATCCAAAATATATAAAGAGCTCATACAATTCAGTAAGAAAAAAAAAACAAACAATCTGATTAAAAAATGAGCAGAGGATCTAAATAGATACTTTTTTTCCAAAGGAGACATACAGATAGTCAACAGGCACATGGGGAGATGCTCAATATCACTAATCATCAGGGAAATGTTAATCACCACAATGAGATACCCCTTCACAGCTGTCATAATGGCTATTATCAAAAGGACAAGAAATAACAAGCGTTGGCAAGGATGTAAAGAAAAGGCAACCCTAGTGCACTGTTGGTGGGAATGTAAACTGGTGCAGTCTCTACAGAAACCAGTATGGATGTTCCTCAAAAAAAAATTAAACTATCATATGACCCAGCAATTCTACTTCTGGGTATTTATCAAAAGAAAATGAAAACAATAATTCTAAAAGATACATGCATCTGTATGTCCATTGCAGTACTATTTACAACAGCCAAGATATGAAAACAACCTAAGTGTCCACTGATGTATCAATGGATAAAGAAGATGTGATGTACAGACACACACACACAAACACACACACACACACACACACACACTGGAATACAACTCAGCCATAAAAAGGAATGAAATCTTGAAATTTCGACAACATGGATGGACCTTGATGGTATTATGTTAAATGAAGTAAGTCAGACAGAGAAAGACAAATACCATATGATTTCACTTATATGGGGAACCCAAAAAAACAAAACTTACAGAGAACAGATTGGTAGTTGCTAGAGAGGAGGGGTGTTGGGGTGTGGGAGAAATGGGTGAAGGAGGCACTCAAGAGGTACAGACAAAGACAAATACCATATGATTTCACTTATATGTGGAATCTAAAAAAACAAAATAAATAACAAAATAGAAACAGAGTCATAGATACAGAGAACAAACATGCAGTTGCCAGAGGATGGGGGCAAGATAGGGGAAGGGGATTAAGAGATGCAAACTTACAGTTATAAAATACATGAGTTATGGGTATGAAATACATAGTGTGGGGAATACAGTAAATAATAATAATCTTTGTATGGTGACAGATGGTAACTAGACATCATGGTGATCATTTTGTAATATATAGAAATATAAAATCAATATATTGTGTACCAGGAAGTAACACAGTTCTGTAGGCCAATTATACTTTAAAAACAAACAAACTCATAGAAAAAGAGATCAGATTTATGGTTATCAGAGTAGGGGGTTGGGGAAGGGGAAATTGGATGAAAGTGGTCAAAAGATATAAACTTTCAGTTTTAACATAAACAAGTACTCAGGGATATAGCGTACAACATGATTAATTAACACTGCTGTATATTATATATGAAAGTCCTTAAGAGAGTCAATGCTAAGTTTTCTCATCACAAGGAAAAAATTTTTTTCTTTTCTTTTGTTTGTATATGAGATGATAGATATTAACTAAACATATTGTGGTCATCATCTCATGATGTACATAAATCAAATCTTTATGGCGTACACCTTAAACTTATACAGTGCTGTATGTAAATTATATCTCAGTAAAACTGAAAGAAAAAATAAAACGCCAATGACTACTAAAATGCAAAAGAAAAAAAAAAGTTGGATTTTTTTCTACCTAGTGCGGTATCAAAATGCTACCTGAAACGTCCCAATCTCAGGATTTTTATTGCTGTTGATGATGCATGAGGTGGAAAGAACATCACTTGATTTTCGAATAAGTGATTAAGCTTGTGCTACTGACTACATTATAGAAAAAATAAAAAGAACGTGGGAAATGAAAAAAAAGGTACAAACTTGCAGTTATAAAGTAAGTCATGAGGATATAATGTACAGGATGGTGACTATAGCTGACAAAATTATATTACAAATTTTCAAGTTGTGAAAAAAGTAAATCTTAAAAGTTCTCATCACAAGAAGAAAAAGATTTGTAACTTTGCATAGTGACAGATGGTAATGAGACTTGCCGTGGTGATCATTTCACAGTGTATGCAAATGTCGAACGTTTATGCTGTACACCTTAAACTAATACAATGCTATATGCCAATTATACTTCAATAAAAAGAAACCAAAAATAAATAAATGAATTCGTTTTGAAAAGAAGTCTGACATTTATCTTTTGAAATGGCAGGTGAGACTAACAGTCTGAGTCAAGTTCTCCATCTACCAAGAAAGCATTTGAAATGAGAATGTACTAAGGAGTCATGGGGTTTCATGTATGAAAGTTTAACTTTTTTTTCATTTTAAGAAAGTAGAATCATTATCATAAATGTGACTGCTTTATATCTGTAAGCCGCATGTTTTTACTATATGACTGTAATTTTTGAAAAAGCTTCAGCACCTTCCAAATGAGTTTATTAAAAAATTATGTAATTAAGATGTAAATGTGTATCCTTTTCATTTGACCACTAAGGAGTCTAAAAGTATATCATTAGCAGCTTAGTGTTTCAAAAGATCGAGAAAGAGTGATAAATTATCATACAGACAAAGAAAAACACCAGATTTCTATCCTTTTTTTCCTGTTGGATCTCAAATTAGTATTGCTCCAGAGTTTTATGGAAAATGCTTCAGATAGACTCAGTAAGCTGAGCCGTCTCCAGAACACTCAAGCTTTCTAACATGACAAGGATTATCTAGAAACCTTGCCAAGTTCTTTATCTTATATTTTAATGAGTTTATGGTGAGGCTAAAGCAAACATATCTCCTTAGGTGACATATTCAATGACCTTATGGAGACTCTGGAATTTTGAGTTCATATGTGGCATACTTCTGTAGTTTCACCTCAGTTAGTTATAAATTGTAGTCAGAATTGTTCAAATTCCCTTCATGTATAGCTCTACTCCTTTGCGCACCATTATGTTAGCATTCCTCATTATATTTAGAAAGCTACTCTACTAATATGGGATGAATTGTGTTCCCTCAACGTTCATATGATGAAGTCCTAACCCCAGTACCTCAGAATGTGACCCTATTTGCAGACAGGACATTTAAAGAGGTAATTAAGTTAAAAAAAAAAAAAGGTCATTAGGGTAGACCCTAATCCAAAATGACTGGTGTCCTTACAAGAGAAATTGGGAGACATGCATGTACAGAGGGAAGACCATCTGAAGACAGCTATTTACAAGATATGGAGAGAGTCCTCAGAAAAAAACAACCCCGCCAAAGCCTTGACCTCGGACTTCCAGCCTCCAGAACTGTGAGAAAATAAACTTCTGTTGTTTAAGCCTCTCAGTCTGTGGTATTTTGTTAGGCCGCCCTAGTAAACTAACATATCCATTAAACTGGATATGAACAACCAAATATATTGTCCCTAGCATTAAGGGAAGGGTGACAGAATGAAGCCTGGATCATTTTCATGAATCCTCTACATGTCCCATGGATGTTTTACCATATTTTATACTTTAATAGATCATAAATATTTTCTGGGCTTTTTTTAAATTTATGAGTACTTATGGTTCAAACTGCCATCAGTAGGTCATATATATATAGAGAGATAGATCATTCAGGACTTCTCTGTCTTTATCTTAGGATGGAAAAGGAAAAGTTGATACTGCTCTGGCCAAAAGTGCTGTCTGTTCCTGAGAATGCATTCTCTATTTCTTCATTTTAGTATAAGACCTACTCATCATTTCAGCAGGACACACTGGCTACCCAGCCAGATAGAGACCATCTTTTGCCACCCTCCCTGAAGGCTAGATATGATCATGTGATTAAGATCTGGCAAATGGAATTTTGGCTTATTTCTTGTAACAGCCCAGCTTGCACCTAAATACATGATTGTCATTGATCCCAACTAAATTATCACACAGAAATATGATGTTTGTTTGGATGATAAGGGGAAATAAAAGGCCAATGTAACTTCTAATCTGTACCCTCTGTACACTCACTACTGTAATAATCTCACAATATATACGATCCTGAACTAATAACTCCAAGTAAATATCTTATCTCTAACAACAAATCTATTCTGAAAGGGAAGAAAAAGACATTTATTCCCTAATGTTTATTTGACAAAAATTGTATGTAACAAATTTTTACATCTACTTGTCATCTGAATCTACATAAAGAAAATCAGTTTTCAGTTTTGATCTCATTGTATGACTAAGTTTTTACATAATGCAATTAAAATTTCCCAAATTTGGATAATCTAGATAGGCTTCTTGAATTCAAAATAAAGCACAGATCTCTTAAACATCTAGTTAACGCAGGCACATGTTTGTTAATTTAAAAAAATGAGGGGGCAGAGTGTGCTATGATTTATTTTTTTCTAAGTGCCCAAAGGCTTGGCAAAGTTTAAGGTGAAAACACATTATTAATATCAACTATTTACTTTATATCAACACACTTTTAAGTAATGCGGTAATATATCAACTGAAAAAAAATATTAAGCTATTAGTGCCTTGACCTTGAACTGTAGAGAACAATGATGTCTGAATGGCTGTCAGAGAAACAGCAAGAATCTACCAGTTGAGGATTAAAGGAAATCCCGTGCCGTTTGGTGATGGAAACGATAGTGGTCATACAGACCCCATGAGATTTTTTCTATGACTGCGACATCAACAATCTGCTGATCTTGTGAGTCTGTCCTGCCCAACTGTCTGCAGTCTCTGCATCTTTGCCTTCCTCGTGGCTCTGGGGTCCACCTGAATAGTCTCTTAGGCAAGCTAGGGAACACAGAATCTCATCTTTGGACTGACTTTCTGACTAATGATGTATATATTTTTAAGGATTGATGTATATATTTTAAGGATGTATATATTTTTATGAATATATTTTTATTCATAACCTACCTAATTCTAAACAAGCTTTGGAGAGACACTTGCTAAAGCTTCCCACTAGCTTTATTGTATTCCTGAAATATACAGTTAAACTACTGATGAATTTTTGAGGAACGGAAGAATGAAGCACAATAATATTTATGAATCTATTATTGTTGCACACTAACAGTTCCTTGAAAAATCATATAGCTGTATGTTTCATGTATGCTAAAAATAACCTTCAGTGATATAGGTTTTACCTTTCCCCAGGCAACTTCAGAATCCAAATTACTAGGCATTCCTTCAACTGCTGATCTCTTTGTCAATTCCATATCTGTAGCTGCCAGCCATTCTGTCAAGACATTCATTTCCTTTCGCATCTTACGGGACAACTTCAAACATTTCTCCAACTGTTGCTTTCTTTCTGTTACCTGAAAAGAATGATAATAAAATGTAGTTTGGTTTACTTTTTCAATTCAAGTTTAATTTTAGCTACTTAATTGGAAATTTCATATTTTTGTCATTTTAAAATAACCTTTTTCTTACTTTTTAAAAATAATATTTTAGAAAAATTATATATTCTGAATATTAATAGTGAATAAGCACAGTCTAGGGAAGATGAGATCGTTTCTCCAAAAGATAGTGTCCTGCATCAGGTAGAAAGAAAAGCTATTATTTTCTCTAATATAAATAAAAAATAAATTATGGACAAATTTTTTTAAATAAATAGAATGATATAAATCAAACTGAAGATATGACACGTTTCTTTTAGAAACCCTTCAGTCATCTGTCAAAGAGATAGGCAAGAACATTTACAAATGAGGCTTGCCCTTACTGGTAAGGAATCAAAATGGGGAAAGAATACTATTTCTCTCCAAAGGCAAAAATATTTATAAAATACTTAGAATAGCCAATTTTATTGTCATTGCATCTTTAAAGTGTCTCACTTTTGCACAAAAACACAAAGAATAGGTCACTTCCTCCTTAAATATACATTTATAACCCAAAGGGGGCAACAAAATTTGATACCATAACACAATTTTCACTCTCATTAATAGAGAAATCATGACTTGATCCTGTGTTCCAGTTCTCAGTGTTTAAAACTAAGACCCTCAAAGTCAAATTGTTCCATGTTCTCACACAGAAAATGAACACATTTGTGTTTCTCCACCACTTTTCCTGATGTGCCTACATCTTGTGAGTTGGCTGGTTGAATAAAAAGCCCAGAATCTCTTATCTCTTGTTGATACACACACACACACACACACACGTGTATATATATATATATATATATATATATATATATATATATATATATATATACACACACACACACACACACACACACACTTATATGTGTGCGTGTGTATATATATATATACACACACTTATATATTCTACAAACAAAATAACAATTCAGCCATAAGCATGAAAAAAATGGCAAAGATATCTTTAAAGAATTTTAAATACTTCAATGAAGATAAATACCCTGAAACTTTGAAAAAAATTCCAAATACTCAACAAAATTTGTTTCTTTAACAGAGGTGTGCGTACATTAAAAAAAAAATTGTTTAGTTGCTGAGGCTGCAAATTCAATTTTTTTTTTTTTTAATTTACAGATTTTCCCTTCTATTCTTCCCTTCAGGGAAGTGAAAGCATCTGCATTTTGAGTGCAAGGATTTTACTTGTATGTGGGAGAAAAAATATACACCTTATGGTGTGTTCCTATGCATAGTTATTTTTTCTATGCATTATTGGTAGAAAAAGAATTCTAGATTCAATATTTCAAAGAAATTCTATCTTCCCAGAGCTAATGCATTATTGATTTTTATTTATTCTATTTTGTTTATATCCAGATAAATAGGTTTTAATAAAACAGGAGACACTGTCATCTTAAGGAAAATTGAGTTTTACACTTTTTTTTTTGGTGGAGAAAGGATACATTTAAAATAGTGCCACCCACAGTAGAAATCATTATTTCATGAACGCTTAAAAATGTAAGTGAGGCTGACATGAGTATTGAGGCTTTGAGTATGAGCATTTGAGGCTAAAATGAATATTGCTATTTATGTATATTGTAATATAATAAGCATACAGGAACTGTAAGTATTATTATATCTCGGGTGCTAGGTGTAATATCACTCAATAAAATTAAATAGATTTAGATATAAGAAACTCTATTTTTATTCATTGAACAATTAAGCTAAGTTGGTGATATTAACCAAACTAATAAAATTGTGTTAAGAAAACTGTCAAGCTCTGAACTGAAATGCCCCCATAATTAATAAATTGAAGCCCAAGCTCCCATGTGACTGTACCTGAATATAGAGTGTTTGGAAAGTAATTAAGGTTAAATGAGGTCACAGGGTGGGACCCTAATCAGATAGGATTGTGGCCCTACTAGAAGAGGAAGAAAAAGATATCCCTCCTTCTCCCTCCATCCCTCTTATCCTCTTCTCCCCTTCCTTCCCCCACCCCTCCCACTCCCCCTCCTTCTCCACCATGTGAGAACACAGTGAGAAAGTGGCCGTGTGCAAGCCAGGAAGAGGGTCCTTACTAGACTGACACCTTGATCTTGAACTTACCAGCCTCCGGCACTGTGAGAAACAAAATGTTCTTGTTTAAGCCACCTAGTCTATGGTATTTTGTTATGGCAGCCTAAGCTGACTAATCCAAAAAAGTAATATATATTGAACTGAGGCAAGTAAAATGATTTAAATTCTGAAGACCATTAAAATAGAAGGGTTTGTATATTTATATAAAAAGAATAATACATTAAGATATCCTCTGTTTCCATAAAACAAAACCACTATTGTTGAAGATGCTTGGAAGACTTAAATATGAACAATTTTTTCTCAGAAAAGGAATACATGACTTCTGCCATTTTATAATATATTTGTACATATTCCCTTTATCGCTCATGTTTCTAAATCTTTATTTCAAAACTAAATGCCTGCCCCACATTTTTGCTGTGTTCTGTCATGCTTTTAAAGCTAAGTATGATTTCTTAGTAATTGTTCATTTTGCTTTAACGATATTACTCAGTTCCAAATAGTTAAATAAACATACACTTCCAAATATACATTTTCAGGGATAAAGAGGTCTTCACATCACTGTAAGAATCATTCACTCCTTAATAATAATCAACTCAGGACACTAAGAGTCCTCTAATGTCATTTTTATTGTTTTAAATTCAAAGTGATTTATTCTACATTATGTTAAATTTACTCTTGCAAAGGCAAAGATTTTGTGCAAATTCTTCAAGGCAAAGAAAAGGCCCAGACAATAATTTATATTTGAAACAGCTAATTCTCTTTCAAAACTTTAAATTAGAAGGTTTTTAAAATATAAAAATAAAGACTATCAACTAATATGAATGGTGATTTTCAGATTTTCATTTGAATCTAAAACTCACTTTCTCTCAGTGATAAGTAATTTGCAATTTGTAGCTTCAAGACATAACCTTCAATCTACTTTCAGGGTGCAATGTTAGAATTCTGACTCTGCATGGCTACTTCTCAAATATGGGCAAGCATTTACATTTGTGTCTAAGATGAAGTGAAAATTTTCTCATTGATGTTGTTATATTCAATAAAGTTGGGAACCTGAGCCGTAAAAACGGACTCTCTTCTCCCCACTGGTCTCAGTAAAGCTCTTTCTATGTAGAATGTATCAACTCCACTGTACCTAAATATAAGTCGGTATATTAGTTTATAAAATTACCAGCCTTTGAGTCATCACAAGTAAATATAGACAATGAAAAGAAGGGGCAAGTTTAGAACAAATAAACCCTTTTAGAATTATCTGACGGACCAATAAAAATCTCTCTGAGCTGTACATATTTTTTAATGTAGACTGAAAAGAAGACCCTCGCTGATTAATTACTGTTTCTTAAGAACTGCAAATTGGAATTTATCTCTCTCTCTGTCTATGTATGTATCCATGTATCTATCTATCTGTAGGGAGTAAATGATTTAGCCTTCCTAAGACATTAATTATGCATAATTACTGACTCTTACTTTACAATATATAAGGAAAGTGGGAAGTAGCCAGTGCTTATGGTTTCAGCATGCACACACCTTTGCTCCCAGCTCATTATAATGCAATTTCAAAGCCGTTATTCTTTCATCAAGCTCTTTAGGGTTTTCTGTCTGCTTCTTCTGTACAATCTGACGTCCAGTTTTGATCACCATTTCCACTTCAGACTTCACTTCACTCAGACTTTTATACAAGTTCTAAGTTAGAACATAAAACAAAACAGAAATAATAAGCAATAGTGTCTAGTTCATACTATTATTAATAAAAAGAAACAGGAGTAGAGATCACCTGAAATGCTATTCTATGGTTACAGTTTTAATGGAGTAGCATTTTGCAGCTGTGGTCAATATCTAGCTTTTGCATTTTCTGTTGATTTAATGCTTCTATTTGTAATTATATGTACACATAAAGACATGCATATTGTGTAGTTATACTTACCAAAGTAAGGGTACATAACACATGTATTTAATTCTTCATTCCAAGTTTATAGAGATCATTTCTAAAAGTTATATGATTTCTATTGGGTTGGTCAAAAGGTTCCTTCAGTTTTTAAAGTAAAAATGAAAGATACATTTTTCATTTTCACCAAGAACTTTATTGAACAACACATTCATTGTTTTGTTCCACTACCTTCTGCCATTTTTCAGGTAGCTTCATAATTCCATCTTCCCAAAATGTCTTATCTTTTTGAGCAAAGAACTGTTCCAGGTGGCTTTTACGGTCTTCCAGGGAACTGAAATGTTTTCTATTAAGAGAATTTTGTAAAGACTGAAATAAATGGAAATCTGAAGGTGCAATGTCTGGTGAATACAGCAGATCAATCAGAACTTCCCAGCCAAGCTGTAACAATTTGTGCCTGGTCATCAAAGAAACATGCGGTCTTGCGTTATCCTGATGGAAGATTATGCATTTTCTGTTGACTAATTCTGGACTCTTTTTGTCAAGTGCTGCTTTCAGTTGGTCTAAGTGGGAGCAGTACTTGTTGGAATTAATCATTTGGTTTTCCAGAAAAAGCTCGTAATACAGGACTCCCTTCCAATCCCACCATGTACAGAACATCACCTTCTTTGGATGAAGACCGGCCTTTGGCGTGGTTGGTGGTGGTTCATTTCGCTTGGCCCACGATCTCTTCCATTCCACACTGTCGTACAGTATCCACTTTCCATCGGCCCATCACAATTTGTTTTGAAAACAGAACGTTTTCGTTACATTTAAGTAGAGAAGCGCAGGCAGAAATACGGTCAAGAAGTTTTTTTTCACTTAATTTATGTGGAACCCAAACACCAAAGCAATTCACATAATCAAGCTGGTGCAAATGATGTTCAACGCTTGATTTGGATATTGTGAGTATGTTGGCTATCTCCTGCATGGTATAACATTGATAGTTGTCAAAAACTGTCTCGATCACTATCAACATCAACTGGTCTACCCAACCCTGGAGCATCATCCAGTGAGAAATCTCCAGCATGGAACTTCGCAAACCAGTTTTTTTTTTTAACATCTTTATTGGAGTATAATTGCTTTACAATGGTGTGTTAGTTTCTGCTTTATAACAAAGTGAATCAGCTATACATATACATATATCCCCATATCTCTTCCCTCTTGCATCTCCCTCCCTCCCACCCTCCCTATCCCACCCCTCTAGGTGGTCACAAAGCACCGAGCTGATCTCCCTGTGCTATGCAGCTGCTTCCCACTAGCTATCTATTTCACGGTTGGTAGTATATATGTCCATGCCGCTCTCTCACTTTGTCACAGCTTACCCTTCCCCCTCCCCGTATCATCAAGTCCATTCTCTAGTAGGTCTGCGTCTTTATTCCTGTCTTGCCCCTAGGTTCTTCATGACCAATTGTTTTGTTTTTTAGATTCCATATATATGTGCTAGCAAATGATATTTGTTTTTCTCTTTCTGACTTACTTCACTCTGTAGGACACACTCTAGGTCTATCCACCTCACTACAAATAACTCAATTTTGTTTCTTTTTATGGCTGAGTAATAGTCCATTGTATATATGTGCCACATCTTCTTTATCCATTCATCTGTTGATGGACACTTAGGTTGCTTCCATGTCCCGGCTATTGTAAATAGAGCTGAAATGAACATGGTGGTACATGACTCTTTTTGAATTATGGTTTGCTCAGGGTATATGCCCAGTAGTGGGATTGCTGGGTCATATGGTAGTTCTATTTTTAAGGAACCTCCATACTGTTCTCCATAGAGCCGTATCAATTTACATTCCCACCAACAGTGCAAGAGGGTTCCCTTTTCTCCACACCCTCTTCAGCATTGTTTGTAGATTTTTTGATGATGGCCATTCTGACTGGTGTGAGATGATACCTCATTGTAGTTTTGATTTGCATTTCTCTAATGATTAGTGATGTTGAGCATTCTTTCATGTGTTTGTTTGCAATCTGTATATCTTCTTTGGAGAAATGTCTATTTAGGTCCTCTGCCTATTTTTGGATTGGGTTATTTGTGTTTTTTTATATTGAGCTGCATGAGCTGCTTGTATATTTTGGAGATTAATCCTTTGTCTGCTGATTCGTTTGCAAATATTTTCTCCCATTCTGAGGGTTGTGTTCGTCTTGTTTATGGTTTCCTTTGCTGTGCAAAAGCTTTGACGTTTCATTAGGTCCCATTTGTTTATTTTTGTTTTTATTTCCATTTCTCTAGGAGGTGGGTCAAAAAGGATCTTGCTGTGACTTATGTCATAGAGTGTTCTGCCTATGTTTTCCTCTAAGAGTTTGATAGTGTCTGGCCTTGCATTTAGGTCTTTAATCCATTTGGAGTTTATTTTTGTGTATGGTGTTAGGGAGTGTTCTAATTTCATTCTTTTACATGTAGCTGTCCAGTTTTCCCAGCACCACTTATTGAAGAGGCTGTCTTTTCTCCTGTATATTCTGTATATTCTTGCCTCCTTTATCAAAAATAAGGTGACCATATGTGCGTGGGTTTATCTCTGGGCTTTCTATCCTGTTCCATTGATCTATGTTTCTGTTTTTGTGCCAGTACCATACTGTCTTCATTACTGTAGCTTTGTAGTATAGTCTGAAGTCAGGGAGCCTGGCAAACCACTTTTGACATGTTTGATCAGCCACAGCACCTTCTCCATACACTGAACAAATTTTTTTTTGCATTTTTACCTTTCTTGAAATAATAAAGCATAATATGCTGAAAACATTGCTTTTTTTCTCCCATCTTCAATATTAAAATGGCTACACAAAAAGTCACCAATTTTGATGTGGTTTTTTTAGATGCATGCTGATATGACAGCTGTCACAATACAATCTAACAAAATTGTTTTGAATGAAGTTAAACACAACTAAGTGCTAATGGAGCCATCTTACAGTAAAAAACAAACAAACTTTTTGGCCAACCCAAGTTTTTAAATGTTACAATTATATAATTCTAGCTGTGAGTTTGGAATAATTCATTTACTCATTCCCCAGGTATTTGTTGAGTGCCTGCTTATACCAGACAGTATTTGAGTCACTAGAGAATCAGTGGTGGCCAAGCCAGACACGTTCAGTGTTGTTCTCATGGTGCTACGTTATAGTTGGGATAAAACATCTAAATTTCCAGACCATAATTTCAATATATATTAAATCATATATAAGGAGGGAAGGTAATTTTAAATGTTAATTAATTATACAAATTTATTTTCTTAATGGGGCTGATTAATTAACTATAGAGTGATATAAAATATTATGTAAAACTCACATGTACATCACAACTATAAAGAACACATATATTGGTTCACAGTAGTATACTGCCATAACAAATCCTCATGAAACAAATGTCATAGCTTTCCCTTGTAGTTATTTTACTTGGAAAGATATGTGCATTTGAATGTATGTATATATGCATGCATGCGTACATGTACATATGTATATGTCTATATGTATACATGCATATGTAATAGTTTACTTATACATTGCTGCATTAAGTTGTTCAGTGGTGAGTCTGAACAACAAATATTTATTTTATTGGTACTAAGAAAGTTGCTAGTAGGTAATTGCTGTTATTTGGGAGTCAGGAAAGAAATTAGGTTTGTTTTTTTCTTTTCAGTTTAAAATCAGTGTTTAAAACAAAGCATTTTGTAAATGCTAAGCAATTATCCTATTCATTAAGGCTACATACATAAATATTTCCACCTTAATTCCTTCTTTGATGATTGCCTGATGTTATTATTCCTTTATTAATAATTGTGAGTTCTTTCTGAACTTTCCATATGATTTTTTAATTCATTTACTTCTATCTTAGGAATTATAAACATATCTGGGTATTCAGAAACATTTAAATCATTAATTATCACACTGGGACTGAATTCTTGAATTTTGGAATCAGAGATACTTCCAAATGACTTACTATTTAAATTTTTTTAAATGTCAATTATTTACCTTTATGAGGAAAGCTCACTCAAAGTACTAAATAGCCATTTACATCGTATTATTCAATAGATAAAATATTTAGCATTAAGAAAGGAAAACAGTCTTTATATTTGTCTGTGTTCATGTTTGTAAGACTTTTTTTTTTTAAGGCCACACCATGTAGCATATGGGATCTTAGTTCCGCGACCAGGGACAGAACCCGTGCCCCCTGCATTGGGAGCATGGAGTCTTAACCACTGAACCGCCAGGGAAGTCCCTGTAAGACTTTTTTTAACAGAACAAAAATTACTTGAAAGCAAAGGCCATGATTATAGTATATGTGAGAGAGCATCATAAGTAATGAAAAATTACAAAAGTTGTGAAGAAAATATATCCTTATGGAAGAACGACTTGAATTGGTCCTGACATTTAAACCAGAACCAGAACCAGATTGAGTAAATACTTTGATCTGTTTCCTCTGTACTGAGTCAGGGCATAGTAACACCTGGGTGCAGGTAGGGTTTGTTTGTTTTTTTTTTTTTTTGCAGTTCATATTAACTAGCAGACAAGTTTTATGAGGTACCATTAGAGACCTGTTCCTAGAAAAGAATGAACAGCTCTCCCTTTGTGAATATACTTAGCCATGATGATAATGTACATGGGTCATTTTGCTTTCAATTTTTTTTTAAATGTAAGATGAAATATGCTCCCATGTATTCCTAATGTTACTTATCTAATACCAGCTAATATATAAAATGATATTCAAAATTTCTTTTGGGGGTGAGAATATTTATAATAATGATGCCACTGAAATGCAGCCTGTATTATTAAGCTACGTTACTGAATAAAAATTACTCCATAATTTTTCACAAAGAAAATTTTTGTTTATAAGAATGATATTTTCCCATTCATAATGATATGACTGAAATGTACCCAAGGGTTTCTTTCTCATTTATGTTATGGAGTAGAAGCAGGAACAATACTTAAACACAAAGTACTAAATAAACTTTTTTCCCATTAATGTTAACAGCACTCAGTGTTTTTATTTTATGTGAATTTCTACCCTGATACTCCATAGTACACATACATTTATAATAATACTTATATTTACTCTAGTAGATGCCCTCATAACTCAGCTTTACATTATCAGAAGAGTCATCTGACTTGGTGAATTTTCAATAAGTGGAACAAAGAACACTGCTCTAAATCCCCGTAGTGAAGATTTACACTACAGGCTAATAGTCGGTGCCTCTTTATTCTGTCTTTGTGGTCTGGCAGAATTTCACTGCATAGCCAGCCCTGATATTTAATGGAAAGATACTAGGGTTTGGAGTAAGCATGCCTGGATTGGAATTTTGCTTTTGCCTTTCACTTGCTGTTTGTCTTTAAATTCTCTCATTTAATATGTGGCCTTGAGAATTAAAGGTGACTTGTGGTGGATCACTTAGCTTCCTTGGCACTCATTTCTAGAATTGTTTTTATTACTGTGGATACTGCCGTTGTTGCTGTTTGCAGACTAACATATTTCTTTCCAGGATTTCCATTTAAAAATATTTTCAAAGTTCCATAAGAATTAAACAAAGGCAATTTCCTTTATATTCTGCACAGTCCTTGAAAAATTATAGACTCAAAGAAGACATTTTCAGAAGAGGTATTAAGTGGCTACTACTTCAGTAATAGTTCTTGTCTCTCAATACACCTGTGCTAATTTTTGTTCTTATACCAAATATTGTTCCTTATTCCAATAAGGAAAGTCAAGGGGTAGCTGCATATTTGCCATCTGAAATACATACCACACAATGATTTAACTGTGACTGTACTACTTCCTGTTCAACACTCTTTGTTTCCAATGCAGGCAAGTGCATCTTCACTTCATCTAAAATCATCTTACTTTCCTGTAGACGCTGCTCAAAATTGGCTGGCTTCTGGAATAATCGAAACTTCATGGAAACATCTTGCAATTTTTTCTGTAAAGAAAAAGCACCAATTTAATTTTGTCTTCCAAACAATAACCAGTCATATTCTTGTTAACATATCTTCCTTTATTCTGGAAGATATACAAGAATAAAAATAAAAACAAACTGAAGAAACCCTTTTTTCATTTGTCCAGCACAAAGAATACATGCATTTGGGAGAAGAATTCAGTAACTGTTCTTAAAGTGATACTAAATAAACGACAATTTTATCCTTAAAAGGTAGAATTCAAAATAGTCTGTATCATTTATATATTATTTGTAGTTTTCAACTAATGCCCTTAATTCCAATTTGCTAATAAGCAAGTTATCTAATATAGACTATATTTTAATATCCAACTAAAACAAGCTCCTTAGTTAATGGAATAATACATACCTGTGTCACTTCAATTTGGGATAGTACCCTTTGGGCAGCTTCCTTTCCCTGGTAATGTTTCTTCATTTCTTCTAAACTGATCTCATGACTTGTCAAATCAGATTGGATTTTCTGTTGGGAGGACAGCATTATAAGTCAGCATACTCTGCAAGTTACTGCAAAGAACAACTCACCTTCCAAGAAAATGGAATTTGAAACTCTCTCAAAACATTATTACAATGTAGCCTCTTTCAAAATGACAATAAATTGATTTTTTTACTTATCAAAAGTTATCAAAAATGAAATTATTTATCTCCTATTGGGCTTATTAATAAAAATAAATTATCCTTTTGAATCAGTGATAATAGCTGTTTCAGATATAATTTTCAGTAGGAAGTATCTATTTATATCTAATATGTGAAATTGATATTCTTTTATCTTTGTATTTACATTCAAAGCTGACCAAAGATGTTAGCCTTTATTTAAAAAAGGCCAACTATGGCAGCAATAAGGCATAATGAGAAAGTTGAATGTGGACAATATTCCTTAATAGTGATCTTTACTCAGAAATTCTATGCCATATTTCAGTTAAATTTCAGGGAAGCTATGTATCTAGGAAAGGGAAGCTAAATGTCTCGACTGGCCTTGCTTTTTGTCTGATACGTACTTAATAGCTTCCTGCAGAGACTGTTTTTTAAACTTTAAATAAATATAAAATATTTATATATTTTCTAAAATGAGTAAGGACATTTTTGATCAAGTTGTATTTAAAAGTATGTCTGTATTTGACTTATACACTTCTGAGCCAGTTACAGGAGTGGGTCAAATCTGGTAGTGTGCAGGGACAAAAACAATAAATTCATTCAGTTATTTCTACCAGATCCAGCAAAAATTAGCTACTGGTCAAATTATTCTAATTTAAAATTCAGTCATTGTCAGATTATCGTAAATAAGAGAAGAAAATGATTAACTTATACCACAGGGCCCATAAAATTTCCATGCAAAACGATTTGTATAATACATATTAATATAACCTAATTTACACCAATTGGAGTCAATTCTGGCATCATCAGTTTGCTTAGCAGTTACCACAGAGAACTACAGCCCTGAAATGAGTAATGAGAAACTCCAAGAAAATGGGTTAAGTGGTGAAGGAGTTTTTCAGAATACAAGGTTATAAATGTACAGATACACCTTAATATTATTCCTTAGCATATTGATTCTAATAATTACAAAGGCAAAGTAATTACAAAGTAATTACTTAAGTAATTAGAATTCTGGTTTAAAATAGAGAAGAGCAAAGACTCAAGCAAATCCATATATATATATATATATATATTTTACTATATATAGTATCTTCAGTGGTTGAACTACGACGTTGCATAAGAAATAGTGGTATGTACCTATTCTCCAGGAACCATAGAATTTGGGGGTTAGGGATCCATGTTAGTGCATAGCATTGTTCATACACCTAGAAATACTAAGGAGTCTGAAAAAATTTAATGGGAGTATGCACAGTAGAGTAATACTTACAGGAGAGTTAATAGATGTCATAGGAGAGGTGATGTTAAAGTAGACTATGAATAATTAGTAAGCATTGCTGGGGGCATCAGATGCTTTAGGAGGTTTATGATCTTAACTTCTCAGGTGGAAAAGTCTCACCCCCTCAAAATGGTGGGCCAATAACAGCCATGTCTCTGTCACATAACTCTGGCCACCCTCAAATCATGGAAAATTAGAACATAAAGAATGCCTGTGCCCAGTTATGTCCATCAGACTCTCTCGGAACTGACAGGAGAAAGTCTGGTCAAGCTCTGTGGGCGCTTGGAACTGTGTCACGTATGAGACTGTGCTTATGAAGTCTCTAGTTTGCACTGTCAGTTTAGGAAGAGCAAAGATCCATAACCAGAGAGAGAAGTAAGAAAGAGATAGTAGGAACAAAAATATTGATGGCTTTCAATAATAGGCTGAAGCAGATAGCATCTGCCAAAGATGGCTGCAACAACAGTGTCCGTACCACATACTCCTCTTACCATTCCCCCACTAAGAGGTAGAGTTTATTTCTTCACCTCTTTAAATCTAGGTCAGCCTTATGATTGCCTTGACCAGTAAAACAAAGCACAAGTAATGCTCTGCCATTTATGGGAAAAGCCCTTAACTGGCCTAGTGGCTTCCACTTCTGCCTTTTTGGAACACTCACTCTTAGGATGCCCCCTCTTGGAACCCATCTGACATCCTGTGAAAAGCCTAAGCCACATAGAGAAGCTGTGGAGAAGTGTTTCAGTGAATAGTCCCAAGTGAGCTTTCAGCTCACAGTGAGCATCAATGCTAGACATGAGGGAACCATCTTGGGCATCCAGCCTATTTGAGCTTATAAGTCACCGTAGTACCAGCCAACAAATGCCCGCAATCACATGAGAGACCCCAAGAGAAACCATCCAGCTGAGCCTTCTCAATCCACAAAACCATTAACAGAAAATGATAATTTGCTGTTACAAGTGACCAAAGCACAGGTTCTAGTCTCTTCCTGAGTAAAAACGTTATTCTTGCCCTTGGTTTCCATGAGACATTCCTGTGCCCTTATGACCAGCTCCCTTCCCTCATTTTTGTTTTGGCTTTAGTTAATTCATTTTTGTTACTTGTACCTAAGTGTACTAAAGAGTACACTGGATATGCAAGGAGATGAGAGTTTTAAAAACAAAAGCATTCTTGAATGATGGAAAACAAGGTGTGGACAAGGCACTGAACCACATGAAGAGTTTGGGAGAACTGAAATAATGCATAGAGAATTAATACACATCCACAGAAGTATAACTAGAAACGTAGGTGGGAATGAAGTATTAAATAACCTCATGGCCTAAATGAAAAGTGTCTAGTTTTTTTTTAATATGAAGATAAAGTTTAAAGTTTAAAAGTGATCAGAATCACAGATAATGGTTTTACTGCTAATATTTAATCTAACTATTAAGGCAATTCATAATGAGAGAATTCTTCTATAAACTCAGTAATACTTTGATATTAATTTGTATTTTATTAATCATATATAGCTACATATGTGTGTGCATTTTTTTTAAAAAAGAAGCAGCATCACTTGTACAAACAGTATTTATTTTAGTGCACTCAAACATTAGAGGGAAATAGAAAAGGAGGGTCAGGAGAGAACCATGGAGAACAGAAAAATTTAGGGATGGGAGAAGAAGGGAAACACCAAAGAAAGATAAGGAACAGTCTAAGAGAAGAAGAGGAACAACCAGAAAAGAGAGAGGGTGCCACTGAAATCAAGTGCTGTGAGAGCTTTAAGAATGAGCGAGAGGTCAACAATGTCAATTTTGAGACAGATCAAATGAAATAAGTACTAATAAGGGCATATTAGCTG
Organism: Lagenorhynchus albirostris; assembly: GCF_949774975.1. Classification (NCBI taxonomy): domain Eukaryota; kingdom Metazoa; phylum Chordata; class Mammalia; order Artiodactyla; family Delphinidae; genus Lagenorhynchus; species Lagenorhynchus albirostris. Next base: position 103,757,763 of record NC_083116.1, on the reverse strand, counting down.
GTCAATGAGCACTGTAGCTAGGACAGAATCCGTAGATGGTAAGAGCAGAAATCAGGTTTTCAAGGGCTGAAGACTGATTAAGGACAAGGAAATACGCTTATAAAACAGTTTAAATCATTTTTGAAGACTTTTGTCTCCCCACATAATGAAATGTAGGTCAGTGAGAATTGAACACGTATTAAGGCCATATGAAAGAAGCCAATGGACAAAGCATTTTTTTTAAAGCATATATGAAGATAATTGATTAGAAGAACCTTGGAGGAAATTAGAGGAAATGGAGTGAAGGGCAAAGATCAATAATCAGTGGAAAATATTGACAGGTGGAGAGGTGCCACTCTTTCAGAAGCCAAAGGTAATACATAAAGATTTTGGATGTGGAGAAGCAGAAAGTGTAATGCTTCCTACTTGATGCTCTCTGGGAATCAGAATAGTGTTAAGAGAAATCTGGATTTAAATCTCAGGGCTCTGACTTGCCACCTGGGCAAAGCACCAAATTTTTTTAAGCCTCAATTTTCTCATCTCTAAACTGATGGTGATAATGACAAGCCAGCAATGAAGCATTATCATAATTTGTAGGCAGAGTATCTGGGAAAATTCTCATGTCTGCAGTAGACAACTATATTGGTTTTGGTAAAAAGATTAGAGGCGATAGTATATGTAAAAATACCTGCTCAAGTTGTCTGCACAAATATCTACTCATAAATTGTCAGTGTCATTATATACCATTTGTCTATAAGCATGAGCCCCTTGATATCTGCTGAGGATGAGAGAGGAGAGGATTGAGGAGGAATCAAAAGGAAAGTGATGAAAGTTGCATAGCCATTACAGAAACTGGGAAAGGAAAATGATGAGTGAAAAATTAAAAAGATATTCAGAGAGAGAAGAGGGCCCAAATTATATACCTGTAACAGTATCTGTCCACATGTTTTTAACTAATTCATCCATTTGGCACTCAAGGTATATATAGTAGAGGAAAAAATGAAATATACACCTAATTCCTTTAGCCTTTTATACTAGAGGGGTGAGAGAAGAGCACTGAAAGAAATAATCATTATTATCATCATCACCAAAATGGACATCTGTGTGACCTTATGTCCCAACAGTTCACATATATTCATTTAATTATCTAATCAAACTAAGGTAAGTATTTACCATCCTAAATTACAATTACAAATGAGATTAGAAATGTTGACTTGTCCAAGATAAAGTTAGGAAGTAGCAAATTCAATGCCCTTTAAAGAACTATACTGACTCTTAAATTATGATTTAAAAATAAAAATATCCTCCAATTGGACATTTATCAGAAAAAAACAGACATCTAATCTTATTTGCATACTAATAATACTTAGCTTATCCATTCAATTCAAGAAGGAGATTCTGCGTCTACCACCTTATTCCACACAGTGAGAACAAACCATTGACCCTATTCTTAAAAAAAAATCTGTTCTAGGGAAACGGAACATAGAGATACAAGTAAATTACAAAGCAGAAATGCATGCAATATAATGGAAAAATCATGCTATGCCATATAAGAGAAGAGAAATATTTATTTCTACTATAGAATCTGGTAAAAGTTTAAGAAATTGGCGTAATTTAAGTTCCATATGGCTGATAAGGGGGTTTTAGAGGGGTAGATAAGATAATAAGAAAATGGGAATTCATTCCAGGTGTGGGAACCACACTAGAAAAGACTGAATTTGGAGTGTGCAGAGTGTGAATACTTACTTTCACGGAAGTAGAACTGGATTTGGGTAGAGTAAAACTTACTATCTAGAGGAGGAATTAATGAAAAGCTACTGAACCTTAAGTTTCAGGGCTGGTCACTTGCAAAAAGAATTCTTCTATAACTGTATTTAATTTTCTATTTGTAATTTGTATAGTTTTTTTTTTCTTAAAGATTGCCCCCTCAGAGCTGCCTGCAGTAGCATAGCATTACAAAAGAAAACCAAAATAACTTAAGTGATCATTGAAACACAGGTCTTCTGATGACTAATTCCACATTTTTCCAGATAAGCCATACTGTTGTCATGACTTATAAACAATAGGAACAACAATAACTTACAAAAACACATGACCAAAAACTTAACTTTTATCTGTCACAAGGGGATGTGAAGGACCATGTAACATGTGAAGGGAAAGTTTGGCAATTTGGAAGTTTCAATGCAAAGAATTATATGGACTTTGAAATGTTCATATTTATATCAAGCAGTTACATAGACTGTTGAGAGGATGAATTTCTATACTCTTAGGAAGGTCACCACTACTAAAATTATTAAAACTGAAAAAACTGATGGTTGAACATCATATAAAACTTAGATTTTATCATAATTTATAGGCAGCATTTCTAGAAAAATTCTCATATCTGTAGTATGATTCCAATAGGATTAGAGATCAAAATTTCCTTATAAATTGAGTATATTATGTATGAAAGGAGCACAGGGGCTAAATATATTTTGTAAATTAAGGATAACCATGTGTCCGTGCTACAGAACTTCTCAGAATATTTTATATATTAATATGCATTAATATCCAAGAGGGATACAGTTCTTTGCTCAAATTATCCTTTTGCTTTTCTTTGGCAGAGTATATCACACAAGTAGATTTGGGAAGAACTATCTCATGTACTTAATGTATATATTTAGTGATAACAATTTAATTCATTATTAAGATAAGATAAAAATGGACATCTATTTCCAATTGATTCTACTTTGGGAAGGCTGTATAACATGCATCACACTTATACTTAGCTAGCACATTTAAAAACTGATTCCACAATTCTTACTTTCAAGTGATAATTCATCTTTAGTTTGTACTTAGGATATCTTTTACCACCCACTTTATTTAAGGTCATCAGATTATCATTCTGGAACTACATAATTTAAAAATCCTTATCACTTTAGGGCAGGCTTATTGTGAAATAGATAAGTGATTTGTTTAAATAACAGTATTATGGAAAATTATAGGTAAAATGGACAATCTCCCATTTACAAATTCCTCTTAAAAAAAAGATGAATATTACATCGTCTTTCCTGATACTATAATCAGACAATGAAAAAAATAACATTTAAAAAACTTTTTAATGTAGAAGAAAACACTGGGATTGGAAGATTTCATCCAAAGGATAATGATTTCCATAGTTGGCTACCGGATTTCTAAGGTCTGCTAAAGATCTAAAGACTGTACTATTTGAGTTCTATATTCACCTAAAATATACATCTACTAGCATACAGATGATAAGTGTTTGAAGAAAATAAACAACTGATCTTGTGAAACTGTCAGCTTCATATAAAATCAGTAATTTGTAAAAGAAACAAAATGAAAGGAAGTAGCAAATGAGTGCTGCTGATTCAGAATACCCATGTATGCTCTAAAAGGAGCTCTCAATCCAATATTTCTCAGGATCATTGGATGTTTTCCATAAAAGTGAAATAATATAAAGCTTATTATATCGTCATGCCCTTACCAAAAAAAGACATTTGACAATACAGTAATTATGTTCACAACTAGCACTATATATTGAAAGTAGGAAACAACAGTGGAAATGAATATAACCATTTTTTCCATTAGAGATGGTAAAGGGCAAATTAGAAAACTAAAAATCAATCAAACATTAATGACATTTCCAATATAGCATTTTACAATTAACTGAGCAGAGAGCAGGGCTTTTTATCATGATTTACCTCACCAGACCATTCTCATATATCAAATTAACGACAGAAAATGGCAAGCAAAATTAAGCCGTAACTGCCTAAAGTATTTAATGGAAAAAAGGAAACTTTGTATCAAATAATTATTGAAGCTTTTCTCACATCAAATAAAGAAAATGACTCCGAGGGAAAAAAATAACTAAAATATTTCAGAAAGAAAAATATTAGAAGATGTGAGGTTAAGACTACGAATGGAGAAATTTAACACCGTTAGACGAGTCATTTTTAAACAGTAATTTTGATATTACATCCGCAAGAAGGGGAAATGGCCACATACAACATATATTCTAAAATTAAAAGAAGAAAATGTACTCGAGGATCTTAGATACTTTGTACTTTTAAAACATGTGGAGGGGCTTCCCTGGTGGCGCAGTGGTTGAGAATCTGCCTGCTAATGCAGGGGACACGGGTTCGAGACCTAGTCTGGGAGGATCCCACATGTCGCAGAGCAACTAGGCCCGTGAGCCACAACTACTGAGCCTGCGCGCCTGGAGCCTGTGCTCCGCAACAAGAGAGGCCGTGATAGTGAGTGGCCCCCGCTTGACACAGCCCTTGCACAGAAACGAAGACCCAGCACAGCAAAAATAAATTAATAAATTAATAAACTCCTACCCCCAACATCTTAAAAAAAATGTGGAACATGAAAAAAATATAATCTTTCACATCTTCTGCAACTCTTGCTTGTGATTAATTCCCACACGATTAAACAAACGTCAAAATCACAATAATAGTCATTTTATATTGGGGAGTAATCAGTTCTATATAGTAGTACACAGAGGCAGCATGTCAGTGTTAGAACAGATTTAAAATTCATTGCATTGTGTTTACCATTATATCTATATTACTGGGTAAAAGAAAGGAAATTATTTGTTATGGTTATGTGGAGTTTAACATCGGAGCCCAAATATCTATAATAGCTCTCCATTTTCTTGTTCTGTGATTAAATTATTTCATTATTACATAAATCCAGAATGAATTTCCCTATGTAAGTTTATACTGTCTAATTCATAAATCAGTGAGGTAGGCTGTAAAGTTAGACTGTTTTGAGTCGTTTGGCAATCAAATGTGCCTATTTCTACTATAAAAGTCTTTCTTATTCCATAATGAAATCATAAACTTAATCTGATAGACCAAAATCTGCATTTAGGTCTTTATTTTTTAAGCACTGATTTTGAGAATTTGTAATGTTTACATTTAAATATGGCCAAATATATTTAAAGTGAGTTAGAAGATTTAGCTTAAATACAGGAAGACCTCAGTTATGAATTATTTTGATGCGCAGCTAATGCAATCATCTTAAATTAACAGCTTTCTTTAGTAAAAAGAAGATCCCTCTTTTCTGTTTATTGATACTCATTTCTGTTTATTGATATTCACTGGGATGGAAAAAGAGATGGAAGGAAGAAATCTGGTCTGTAGTGAACCTGGAATGCCCAAAAGTCCTAGCTTGATAAGCAAAATACAGGAGAACTTTCCGATGATGATTATGAGATCCTCTCCTTTGATGGTAATTTGTTTGTTTCCTAAATTGTTCCTTTTTTCCCCCTCTACTCATGAACATAAATCTACTCTGTGGGATATGAGGCTGCAAAATATGGGATCAGGAACCTGCCAGACAAAAGAACTAGAACAATTTAGCTATTACAATCACTGTTAAGCAACCCCACTGCTTCTAGTGGTAATATGAGTATTGGGGTCATACTCTCCTCTATAAAATGTGCATCATCAACACATAATGATGTGGAGCATTTCAACAGGTACCCATGTTAGACTGTTCTTACATATTGGAGATTCAAAATATGAGATTACTGGAAAAGGGAAAAAAATTACAGATTGAAGTATCTGTGTAGTCTTAAGAATTACAGACATTTACATGGCTATTTAGACACAGTTATCACGGCTCCTACAATGATTTAGAGATACATACAAGGTAACTGGCACATTAACATATGTGGAATTAGGGGAAAAAAAGAAGAAAATAAGAAAACTAAGCCAAGTTCATCTTCAAACATCCATACTGAAAATTCTACTTGTCTAAATTAATTTGTTCATGTAGGAGTTCTCAGCTACATTTTCTACTTTCACTCATTTCCCATAAGAGTAAGCAAACAATCAATATAGGAAAGTCACCAAAGTCTGACTTCCACCCCAACTTCCTCCCATTGAAATCTTGTCACTGCCATAGGTGAGAATGTCAAATAGTGGTGAGAAGTGTGATGTGAAAAAAAGAGACTGCAGCTACTCAGCCATTACCAGTAATGAACTATCGAAAGTTCTCAACCTTAGCTACATATTAGAATAACTCAGGGTGGGGAGGAGTTCCAAAAAATTCTGATGACTGAGTCCACCTAGAGATTCTGACTTGATTGGCCTGGGGTGCAAAGCTGGGTACTTGGAATTTTGCTTCCAGACCTTAGGTGATAAAACTAAATCTCTGTATTTCACAATGTTCTTTAGGAAAATTAAATAAAGTAAACAACTCTATTCATGCCGTGTGCTTCTCCGCAGTTATCAATTTGATGATTTTATTCTGTAAAGTTGTTTCGAAGAAACACTCATAGGGTTTTTTATATTTAGTCATACTATTTTTGAAATATGTCTTAAATTTTTGATTTTTATATCTAGAAGATAAAATTTCTATATCTAGAAGAGCTTTCTCTATTTGCTTTACTCTATTTGAATCAATAAGATGTCATCTTAATTCTGTACTTTAATAAAAACCTCTCTTTAAATATGCTGGCATTTTGATGCTGTAGTCATATGATTTAAGAATTTGGTTTGGTTAAGAATTATTTTTTTGAAATAAAATACTCGAATCAACGTATGCGGTGATATTCTAGCAGTATGTAGTTTTATTGTCTAAAAGGTTAAACTTTATTCCTGTAAGTTCATGACACTAAATAAAAAAGTAAAATATGTTTAATCTGATTTAGAATCAGAAGGCTCAATTTGCTCATTATGACAGAGAGCTGGTCAATGAACATGCAGAGGCAGCTCATTGCTGCCCTATAGTCCTAAATGCAAATAGAATGCAAGGAAGTGCCTTGCTCTACATCTACTTTTACATATAATAAGAGTATACCTGTCAATATGTTTTACACATTGCACACATTTCCTTAATGCTGGAATTTGTTTATACCTGAGAATCTCAAAACTATCTTGAAAGGCAGAAAAAGGGAGACTCTTTTTAACAGATTTAAATTTAGTAGTAAAACTACCAGTGCACCACACGGTGGAGTCAAACATCCACAAATCTATGTGGCCAATATGTGACAGGAAATCTGAGCACAGATTTAAGATGGCCAAATATGGTAACACCATTCACTTTGTCCTGCTTCTCGGTGATGTATTAAAACAAGTACTCGATTTCTGAAAAGGGAAAGCTAAGCCCATTAATCTTTTAATTAGCAATGAACTCTTCTGCAAATTTACAGAAACACATTGGGTATAAATTTTCATTTATACATAGGCTTAAATTTACCCCCCTTATATATACTTAGAAAAACATCCTTTGATGGTATTCTTAGTAGGTTCTTTGTCTGACACACTGTGCTTAAGTGCTTACTTCACAGACAACCTCTTTATCCTCTACTTGTTCCTTCCAAAGGAGATTCAAATTGAGCTTCAGGAAAGCCAGTCCTTGAAGTAAATCTGAGTACTTGATAACTCTGTTCTAGAAAACAATTCACTTCGCTGTCATCTTAAAATAAAATCTTGGAGAAGAATGTTTCAAGAGCTTTTGGGTGGCTTGCATTTTCCAATATTATATATTACCATTTGGGGAATTCAAAGTCAAGAATCATCTTGAAAATGCAGGTGCAATCAGAAATGTAGGGAAAATTAGTGGGGAGAGGGCCTCGGGGATGGACAGATAACCTTCTAATGCTCCTCGCATTATATTGTATCGATCTGAGTTATCCTTGGGTATTGGGTTCATACTATGTACATAAGATGTGAAAAGTAGCTATCTATAGTTACTGTAGATATAGTAGCTATCTGATAGTACCTTACTATCAGAAAATCCTAAAGACATTTAAATAATTCTTATGATATTTTACATACACGTAAATGTTATTTAAAAATAGAAATACAGCATTACTTCCCAAGGTGAAAGTTAATTTATAGACTAAATTTACTTGGTATAAAGCTGACTTAGATTTATTTTCATTCCTATTTTAACTCTCATTCTAGAAAAATTAGTTTAACACATTTCATAATTCAGATTGAAAAGTGTTGAATGTATAGGTATGTGAGTAAATATGAGTATAGACATATTAGTATTAGTAATAAAATGCAAATTTGTATCTCTAATTTCTTGTTATTAACTACTTGCAACACATTAAATGTAGAATATAGGTCATATGAATTCTAATTCTAAGATAAAGATGAGTTGATAATAAAATATTTGATGCTGCATTTTTAATACTACCACCAAAAGTATTTTCTTTAAACTTGACATTCCTACGGTTTCCCTCTAGCTCAAGTATAGTTTGAAAATATTGATAAACAGCAGACTTCAGTGTGATACTGCCCTGGTCTTTTAAGTGTCTCTATTTCAAATTCCTCCATTATGTACGTTCAAAAATAAATCTTAGAGTACTAATATAGAGATCCTTTTTCCCCTTACCTCCAAATAGTCCAATCAGTTGATCAAATAACCCTTTGTACAACTAGATGAATAAACTTTAAGTTAGAAAGTTACTAATGTCTTGTTCGGATAATAAAAACAAAAGAAAAGAAGCTCATTCCAGGTTCTACTTGCCTGGGCTTCCTGAGGCATTTGAGCTGCGTCCACTTTGTCAGCAATATAAGCTGCCAGCTGCTTGTCAATGGATGAGAGGGACTCCTGAATTAAGTGTAAGGATTTTTCAATCTCCTGGGCAGACTGGATACTCTGTTCAAGCAACTTTTGCCTCCTCACGGCCTAAACAAAGAAGAAACAGGAATGAATCAGTTCAATATTTACTGGTGATAGTTTTTCTGCAATCCTTCTGCAAGGCAAATGAAGATTCTAGATTCTACACCCATCACCTTTTTATAAGACAGATTTCGCAGCTTCCTGCCACTCATTCAGCTCTACTTATAAAAATGAAAATCAGAATAAGAAAAAAGAGTTAGCACACAGAACTGCAGGATCAGGAATCTCTGCAGGACAAAAGCACAGTATTATGTACATCAAGGAAAGAGGCTGGGAAAAACATTAGTGAAATCATCTCCGTCATTGCAATCTGTTGTTCTCAGGCCGAATGTTCCTCCTGATCTCATTATATAGTTCAAGAGATTTGATTTACTTAGAATAGGGTCATCGTCATCACAATCCAATTCAAGATAGATAATCCACTTCTACCAGTGAGACACATATACAATCCGCTCAGAATCAGCTCCTTTTCAAAAACAGAATTTTAGATAACCATTTGGTTAAGGATTTATTTTAAATTCTATTTCAACCAGTTATGCATGGCCTTTTTTTTGCCTCTACTTTCTTTCACAATTTGGATTATGGAAATTGCTTGTGCAATTGGATTTGTGTTACTGCTGAAGTAGAACAAATAATAAGTAACCCTAATATAGCTGCAATTAATCTTGATTGTTACTATAAGCATGATTAGGATAATTTAACACTTTTTAAGTATAAATAGCATGCTGAACAGATTGCAGAGTCTCCCTTGAAGGATCTGCTCACCTTTAAAAGAGTAGTTATAAAAGGAATGGGACAGACAACTTATTGAGAATTTCTTAAGTTATACATCATAATCAAGGATTTTTCCTCATTATACAATGTGTAGGCATGATTATCTGGTACAAAAGAACTATCCTTCCCACAGACCATGATTAGGGTTTTGAAAAGAACCCTGCTTTTTATGTTATATAAAGAATATTAGATATTATATGAAGAACATAAATGTTGGCTCTTAAGTTTAAAATATAGTGGAGATGTCAATGTCCTTTAATGAAGCCAACTTGGAACACAGCGTTACTCAAGTGAGAACAAGGCTAAAAGCATCTGGACCAAAGGAAAAGGAGCTGGAAGACCTACGATGCTGCAGGAGCAAGGTAGGTATTCTCAGTATTTCCACCTACACCATAAACCTTCAGGATTCCGTCCTAGGCTTTTCTTCTTTCTCATTCTATCCATACCCTTAGCTACAATTACACTTCATATGCTCACAACTCTCAACTCTGCATCTCCAGTCCAGATTTCCCCCTTTGATCTCTACATTTGCATATATACTGTCGTAAGTGACTATTCCATTTGGGTGTCCCACAGCCATCAAAACAACAACAGAACGAAATATGGACCCACTGTCCCACCTCCCCAACTTGCTTTTTCTCTTTCTCTGTATCTTTTTCCCTATCTCAGTGATTTACAATTATGGCCTTTATTAGCCATAATTTTGGATATTTCCTCTTCTTCTATCATATCCTTCACCATTTTGCAATTAGTGAGTCCATCGATCACCAATCCTTTCTTCTACCTCCTAATATTTCTTCATTCCGTCCTTTTCTCCCTCTCCCCACCACCACCATTACTCTACTTGAGGTCATTAGCATCTCTTGCCTCAAACATGGTACAGGACTCTTGGCTGGAATCCTGCCCTGCCACTACTCATCTACAAAGAAGCTACAGTATGTTCTTCCTAAAATAACAATAATTATCTGCTTTAATCTTCTAGTGATTCCTTATTTTCCTTAGGATAAAAGCCGTACTCAATATGGCTCTAAGTCCTTTCACAGTCCCTGTGGTATCTTCTACTACTTGCTGGTGCTATAGAGAAATTTATTTTTCATTTCCCAGCATATATTATGTTCCTCTTTACACTTGGTGCTAAACATGCTGTTCCCTTTTCCTAGAACAATCCCATGCCCAACTTCCTTTTATTGGCTAATTTACATTTATCCTTTGAGTCTTACCTTGGAAATGTGGACATCTCCCTCTCCAGGCGGCTGTCCCTAAAACCCGGTGTTCTCTCTTGCCCTTTTATTTCTGTCTCAGTATGTATCACACCATATTGTAATTTCCAAATGCCTAACTATGTGCCAGGCATCAGGGTGCTCTCAGGTTTTCTTTTCAAATTACTCGATAGATTCAGGCCTAACATTGAAAAATTGACCCTTGGCCCTAAGGCAAAAAAGGGATTCTTTTTAGTGGGCTGGGATTTTGAGAGACATTTGACTTCTCCGAAGTCTGGAGTGGGGATTTTCTCAAAAATTATAGATTCTTGCCTGTTCTGTTTCAATTTACGAAGAAAACTTCAGGCTCTTAGTTGAGAAAAATTACCTAGGAGTTTTAAAAATGTTATTAATATTTCTAGGAAATAAAGAAAGAAGAACGGATGTCAGATGACTGATTTTACAAAAATATCATAATATGGGTTATGATCATCTTTTAGTAAATGATACACTTATTTATTTTACTTATCTTTTTGTTTATAAGTACGTGTCAATGACAGCTGGATATGTCAAATGTTTTGATCTCCAGCATTGTTCTGTTTTCTTTTCCCTAAGTAGTGAAACATTTTAGCCAATGTTAAAATTAAACCTCATTTCTTTGAGTGATTTTTGTAGTAGATGAACTAAAAAAACAAAAACAAAAGCAAAAAAAACGCTATGTCCCAAATTCTGATGCATATAAAGGAAAACAACTATACATCCTTGAAATTTCTGCTTGGGGGACAGCATTAATTGCCACTTTGAATGCTGCTACCTTGCCCAAGGTAAAACAATAAGGATTAACTATTTTCCCATGGACAGTGGCTGGGGGTGGAAGTCCTATAAGAGATGTGCTAAAACCAAATCCAACTCCCCTGGCTCTTCAGGAACTAACATGGAGACCCAAGAGAGGCCACTAATCTGCATTATTTACAGCCACACTGCACTGCACAGACTGTCCTGATCCAGAAGTTCTATTATCTGGAATTTGAAGTTCAGTGGGCCAGGCACTTAATGCAACTATTTCCTTTCAGTTTTTCTTTGTCATCCAAGAAGAGGTTGTAATTTGCTCAAGTACCAAGTAATAAGAATACTCAATTTGTGCCATTTACAGCAACATGGATGTACCCAGAGATTATCATACTCAGTGAAGTAAACCAGAAAGAGAAAGACAAATATCATATGATATCACTTATATGTAGAATCTAAATATGACACAGATGAACTTATTTATGAAACAGAAACAGAATCACAGACATAGAAAACAAACTTTTGGTAACCAAAGGGGAAAAGGGGTGGGGAAGGGATAAATTAGGAGCTTGGGATTAGCAGATGTGAACTACTATATGTAAAATAGATAAACAACAAGGTCCTACTGTATAGCACAGGGAACTATATTCAATATCTTGTGATAAACCATAATGGAAAATAATATGAAAAATAATATATGTATATATATGCATAACTGAATCACTTCGCTGTACAGCAGAAACTAACACAACACTGTAAATCAACTATACTTCAATTAAAAAGAAAAAGAATACTCAATTTGACTGAATTACGTTGCTGGGTTTGAGAACACTTTTGATTAGCTGTTTCCTCCTGTCTAATTTATGAGCTATTCTGAAGCTCCACTATTATGGTCATGAACACGCTGGACTCTGTTACTTTAGAATTCTCGCTATAGTCTTCAACTGTAAACAGTAAGTACTAAGTTTCTCTCATTCTAAGAGATGGAAATAACACTTATCTCAAAAGGGTTTACAAGAGAGGTAGAAAACTGGCCTTTCCATCATTACTCCACCAGTCTCACTTATTCTAAACCTCTCTGAAAATTCAGGAGAGAATCATAGTCACAGTGAATCCGTGGCCCAGGGAGACAGTGTGATGGTTTTTTCTGTTCACTCCCCAAGGAGGTATAAACAGCGGTACTTCAACCCTTCTGCCCCAAGCAAATGAGGGGCACTCTAAGACCATCATTTATAGAGTCTGGGAGTACAAAGTAGATAGGATGACTTCTAATTAACCAACTTGGACTCTGCTTATGCAGCTGAATGCTTTATTTGCTTTCTATGACTACTGAGGGCTTAAAAAAGGATCTGGAATGACGGCATAGTAAAGAGAAGAGGCATCTTGTACTTCCCAATGCTTGGTGTGGCAAAAACATTTCCGTAGGTCAACTGGACACTGAAGGAGGCAGCTATGTTTGAGCTGTCCAACAGGAGCAGTGCATATGGAGCAAGAATACTCCAGGATAAAGACAACTGAAGACATTACAGAGCATGTTTTTCTTGTTAAAAAAAAAATGGGAAAACAGAAGAGCTTCTGTAAGACCTCTTAAGAGCCCACACTTGCACCCCAAAGAAAGCAAATGTTTGTGTCCTTATTACATATAATACATGAACACCACAAAATGCTACTTAAGAGGAGACATTTGCTCACTTTCCTTCATTCCTACTTCTCAGGCCAATGTAGAATAATGACACCCAGGTGGGGTAAGGGAAGATGCTGGAAACTGATCATTCTTCCCTACCAGGGCAGTTCACTTGGGCTTAAACTGGAAACAATACTAAACTGAATATGAGATTGAAATTTTAAGCTGAACTAAACTTAACTTTGTTCATGTAACAGAGACCAGAAAGGAATGGAATATACTCAGGATGCCAGTAAGAAAGATGAATAAAAACATGAATAAACCATCTGCTTGAAGCAAAACCATTTCATGTTTGTGTCCTATCTGGTTCAAACTACGCAGCAAACTACTGACACAGTCCATGAATTCAGCACTTGATAAACTGAAGTAGAGGAAGAGGAAAAAGATGGCTATGAGGAACAGCGAGAATGTGGTTTGGTGCAAGACAGGAAATGGTTTATGGAAGGCATGAAGACACAGATAATGAAGGGCCTAGGAACTACATTTGAAACACTGAGAATTATAGTAGAACAGCATGATTAGAAGACTTAAAATAGATATGTCAATGTCTTTGTCTTATACAAAGGCCAGCAAAGTACACGTTTTATATCCATCTACTGATGTTCCATGTGTGGACTACTGCTACTATCAAATGCAACACTTTGCTTACTAACAGATAATTTCAGTGAACAATTAAAATTTCTGAAGCATAATTTGAAGGTCTTTAAGGAAGGATGCCATGAAAATGTCAGAAATTATTTTAAAACCTAGGAATGTTCTATTTGCCTCAGAAACCGGTTCTCCCAACTTTTAGTTGTTCCGAACTGGCAGGAGAACATCCTCAAAGAAGGTGAAATGTAAGGAACACCCTGGGCCTCACCGTAGACTTGGACTTCTTTGGGGTTGATGAGAGATGAGCATTTCATTTCTCAAGATTCTGTATCGTAGAAGAAAAATAATAGATCTCCACAAAGTTGCGTATAACATTTCTGCGTGGTTAGGGGTGCTTTTAGCAGGCTGAGGAAATATTTTTCAAGAAGAATCAAGCTAATATTTTGAAAAGGGAATTAAATGGAGATTAAAAGAAAAGGAGAGGGAGAAGATAATTTACAGCAGGGAGGAGAATTTACAACTGCTCACAGTCCCAGCAACCATCAAAAGCTTCACTTTGTTGCTTTTTCTTGTTTTCAAGTTAGTATGTCCTACTTTTTCCTAAAGAAACAAGGGCCTACACAGTGTTCCTCGGACAAGAAAGACCAAATAAATAAAAACTGTTGCTTTAACCACTTTAGGTTTAACTCATAAGGCGTTCTGGCGCAATTGCTTTTTGTGGCATAGTTGTTAATGTGCTTGAGAGGCTACAAATAATTACATAGATGTGCACATGTGTTTGTATACAGTCTTTTTTTTTTTTTTTTTTTTGCGGTATGCGGGCCTCTCACTGTTGTGGTCTCTCCCGTTGCAGAGCACAGGCTCCGGACGCGCAGGCTCAGCGGCCATGGCTCACGGGCCCAGCCGCTCCGCGGCATGTGGGATCTTCCTGGACCGGAGCACGAACCCGTGTCCCCTGCATTGGCAGGCGGACTCTCAACAGAGTTTTTAAATATAAAAGAATATTACATTATTTACAAGGGCCTCTAGATTTATTTTTGTTAATGTCACTTGGTTTAACCCCACTGGTCAGGAAAACCCCCAAACCATGTGCATGGAGCTCCCTATAATTTCCTTTACAGGAAAAGATTATAAACGTTAAAACCACTGGTGTTATGGTTAATTGGAACTTCATCTGTTTTAGGTCTTTGCAGGTCACCGAAGTTCTTCTGTGACCTCTGAGGGAAGCATACTTGAAAGTAATGTTTAGGAATAACGTTATCAATGGAACTTGACATCAGATAGCCATGACTTTCAAGTCAAGCACTGATAGAATGGTCAATGAGCTGTACAGTAATATATCTAAGACATTTCTGGATTTTTGCTGCATTCATTCATCTTCATGGGTAGACAAATGAAATTGGTCTTCTGCCCTGACAGGAGCAAACTGATGTATTGTTTCAGCTTCAAAAAGAAAGTGATGGAAGTAAAATACAGTAAATCTAGCAGGAATCTACAGAGTTCACCTAACCCCAGTCTTTTCAAGGTAACTTCAGAAGCCCCCCTGGTCAGTAAAGCTTCTCTGAACCAATGCCAAGGTGCTCTCTGATTGTACATGTGCTCATAATACTGCTCTAGACTTTAGGCAATTAATAATTTATAGATAATAATTTGTAAATAATTAAACTATCATAGAAAATTTCTCCTGATACAGAATGAGACAGAATCAGAGTCTAGGGATAAGCTGGGTCAGGATTAAGACCACAAGTTTAAGTAACATATAGAGCAAGTGTCCCCAACCCCCGGGCTGCAGACTCACGGCCTGTTAGGAACTGGGCCGCACAACAGGAGGTGAGCAGTAGGTGAGCGAGCAAAGCTTCATCTGCTGCTCCCCATCGCTCACATAACTGCCTGAACCATATCCCCCGCCTCTGCCCCGGAAAAAGTGTCTTCCATGAAACTGGTCCCTGGTGCCAAAAACGATGGGGACCGCTAACATAGAGTGTATATAAGAGTAAAAATCCAAATCTTGCAGTAAAATCAAGTTGTAGAATGAAGCAATGAGTGGCAATCCTACAAAAGTAGGAATGTAGCCACTGAAAAACTTAGTTGATTTCTGGCAATTGCTTCTGTTGTCCCAGAAAGCTACAAATGCAGCAACTCTCCCCTAATGCATGTATAGGTAGGGGGAGGCAAGGTGTCCCAATTAGAAAAACTGCAGGTCATGCTTCCAAGCTGAGGTGGGGAGGTAATTACGCCAATGCTGAGGGAGAACCTACTGAGACCAACTGCAGATAGACTGGCAGTTGTATCAAGTTGTATCAACGTGTTATTGTCATGTAAATGAACTGGCAACTTGGTATTCCTCAGGTAAGGGCTGTGATTTCCCTTGGACACAGTCAGGTGACAGCAACCTCAGAGTGGAAGACCTCTTGGGGTTAGTCAAACTCTCCACTCAGGAATTCAGACTTTCAGGATAAAGCCTGCACAGAGTTTCTGGTCTCCGGGACTTCACATGACGTGTGGGAAGTACATCCTTCACAGCCCCATTTACAGAGCAGCTAAGGATGGCTACAAGGTTTGGCTATGAGTAAAACAGTTTTCAGTCTTCAGGCAGTAGTCTCAAATATAGCCTCAATAACCAGAGATGATGCTTTTCTGATGTACATTAGTGATCTCTGCTGGATCTCTTTTACTGTGATGTAGGCCCATCATAGTCTGAAGCCAGTGTACAGCTTCCCTTGAAATAAAATGCTCTAGACTCTGTTGACCTCTAAGGTCAATCACCAGTAGGGTTAAATTATACTCAGATTGGTGCCAACTAGATGTGGTATCTGAGAAACTGGAAAAATGCCTCTCTCTCCTGGGATGTCTGGGATGACTGATCCTTTTTCATCCTTTCCATATGCATGAAGATTAACAATACTTATTGATCACAAATACTTCAGATGATTGCCATGGTTCTGGAGAAGTCAAAGTGCAAGACAGAGTGTGTTTATGGCTTCCTGCCACACTACTTATCCACACTTTACTAAAAAATACCTCAGGTATAGCTCAGTAAATAGCTGCACTATTGTGTCTGAAGATTATTACAAGGCTTGCAAATCTTTTGTTCTTCAAGTAGATGAGATAGAAAAGGATACAGATTTGTAGCAAGGAACTCCTGCCGGGGTCTTTGGCTGTGATATGATTCATTTGGCTGGGATGCACACCTTAAACAGCAGGAACAAGATGTAGAAAACAGCTGCTTTTGCTTTTACTTGCCAAACTTACTGAGCAGTAGCCTGGGAGTGCAGAAAGAAGACTCATGTGTGTTGATACAGGCATGGGGAACAGATAAATACTGGCAAAGTGGTATATTACACTTAATTCCTTGTTAGAGACCAGGGTTGTCTGCCACTGAATGCTCTTGTGAGATATTAAGCTGGATGAAATAGACATAAACTGTTTCTAGCTTCCTCCTCTATCTGCTCCCCTCAGTGGTATCTTATCATCTGTAGGTGAAATCCACTGTGCTGCAGTTGTTTGGAGTGGGAGAGGATCAACCAGCTCTCAGTTGGTAGGCCCTCACGTGTAGGGTTGTTGCATTTCTCCTAACTCAGATACAGCTGAAAATTAAGTTACAGCCAATGGTTACCACAGCCATGCAGAATGGCTTAGTGTCTTTCAAACTGGTCCCACAGGGAATGTCTGTTCCATCTAAAATGTGGTCCAGGAGGAAAAAAGAGGTAGTATGTTGGGGAATATAGCAACACCCTTTATATGCCATCAAAAGTTTGGCATGATTTCCTAGAAAGTGCTCATTCTAATCCAGCAGAGAACTGTGGCCTTGAAGGAGAACCACTGTTATCCCTGCTTGGTTTAATTGTTCAGGTGTTGAAAATGAGCTTCATCTCTGGAATAAAGAGATCACTCAGCTCTAAAGAGCAGTGGATGGATGTAATAAAGTTAATGGTCCACTCTGGGAATGATTTTGAGACATAGGGCACATTAGGAAATCGGACTGCCTTAAAACAATTCATGCTCAGGTAAAGGTCAAGGCCAGAGTTCTAAACCTGAATAATCATCAGAACCTAGAGGAACTTTTCAAACTACAGTTCTCAGGCTCAATCAAATTCTACTAAATTAGAAATTCAAAGGTAGTCAGAGGGAATAACATATAGACTAAAGTTCCTGTAACCCTTCCATCTGTGTGATTTTGATGACTAGCCAGATTTGAGAAGAATTATCAAGAGTGAAGTTTGAAAGAAAAGTTGCCTTAAATAAGAATTAAATAATACAGAGAAATGAAATTAATTGGGCTCACAACAAAGAAGAGGGAAGGACAAAGTACCACTGAATTGGCCACTTCTCAATGCAGGTCAGAAAACAATATGCAGTTGTTAAGGCAGAGGCAATAAAGCACTTCCTGAATTTTATTTGATACTTGCAATGGAAATTCCCTAATGAATATGTGTATTCTATGACTTAAAAAACACCTGGATGAATTTGAAAAATATCTGTATTCCTCATTCCATACATGGATGGCTCTAAGATACTAGAATACAATGCAAAGTTGTTTACTGTTCCTTCTCCCATTTCTTTCTTTTAAAAAAATGAAAGTACTTTTTACTAGCACCAAGCAATTTTAATGACAATTTGCCTGAATATTAAAGAACAGTTTTGATCATTCAACCCTAAGAATATATGTAGCTTGACAAGAAAATCAGTTTAAAAAGAATCTAGAGTGGAAAAGTAAGATGGACAAGACAGATGAATATTACCTTGAGAATCATACTTTATGTTATAAGAATTAAACATTAGTTGTAAGCTATGACGGACAGAAGTAAAAGCTATAGACAAGTCTAACTTCAAAAGTCTCACTTTAAGAAAGAGAAAAACTCCAAGAATTTTTATGAAAATGTACACAGATAACAAATTTAAAAGAAAATTTTGTTATCGAAAAATTCATTCCTAAAAGGCTACTTTACCAATCTATACTACTAATTTAAAAATTGCAAGTGATTAGTCTTTAGGTCTTAATATCAGATGTTTTTCATTTAAATAGTAACTTTCCCTTTTGCTATTCTAACTTTAGAGGTAGGAGTTCAACCACTAAATTATAAGAAATGTGAAGACAAGAAACTCCTAAAAAAATATTCGTAATCGGGAGACCTTCAAGATGGTGGAAGAGTAAGACATGGAGATCGCCTTCCTCACCACACATACATCAGAAATGCATCTACACGTGGAACTGCTCCTATAGAAGACCCACTGAACGCTGGCAGAAGACCTCAGACCTCCCAAAAGGGAAGAAACTCTCCACGTACCTGGGTAGGGCCAAAGAAAAAAGAATAAACAGAGACAAAAGAATAGAGACGGGACCTGCACCAGTGGGAGGGAGCTGTGAAGGAGGAAAGCTTTCCACACACTAGGAAGCCCCTTCGCAGGCGGAGACTGCGGGTGGCGGAGGGGGGAAGCTTCGGAGCCACGGAGGAGAGCGCAGCCACAGGGGTGCGGAGGGCAAAGCGGAGAGATTCCCGCACAGAGGATCGGTGCTGACCGGCACTCACCAGGCCTAGAGGCTTCTCTGCTCACCTGCCGCAGCGGGCGAGGGCTGGGAGCTGAGGCTCGGGCTTCGGTCAGATCGCAGGGAGAGGACTGGGGTTGGCGGCGTGAACACAGCCTGAAGGGGTCTAGTGCACCACAGCTAGCCAGGAGGGAGTACGAGTAAAAGTCTGGAGCTGCCGAATGGACAAGAGACTTTTTTTTGTCTCTTTGTTTCCTGGTGTGTGAGGAGAGGAGATTAAGAGCGCTGCTTAAAGGAGCTCCAGAGACGGGTGCCAGCCGCGGCTTTCAGCGTGGACCCCAGAGACGGGCATGAGATGCTAAGGCTGTTGCTGCGCCACCAAGAAGCCTGTGTGCAAGCACAGGTCACCATCCACACCTGCCCTCCCAGAGCCTGTGCAGGCCGCCACTGGCAGGGTCCCGGGATCCAGGGACAACTTCCCCGGGAGAACGCACGGCACGCCTCAGGCTGGTGCAACGTCACGCTGGCCTCTGCCGCCGCAGGCCTCCCCCGCATCCGTATCCCTCCCTCCCCTGGGCCTGAGTGAGCCAGAGCCCCTGAATCAGCGGCTCCTTTAACCCCGTCCTGTCTGAGCGAAGAACAGATGCCCTCAGGCGACCTACACGAAAAGGCGAGTCCAAATCCAAAGCTGAACCCTGGGAGCTGTGTGAACAAAGAAGAGAAAGGGAAATCTCTCCCAGCAGCCTCAGAAGCAGCGGATTAAATCTCCACAATCAACTTGATGTACTCTGCATCTGTGGAATACCTGAATAGACAATGAATCATCCCAAATTGAGGAAGTGGATTTTGGGAGCAAAGATATATATATATATATATATATTTTCCCTTTTTCTACTTTTGTGAGTGTGTATGTATATGCTTCTGTGTGTGATTTTGTCTGTAAAGCTTTGCTTTTACCATTTGTCCTAGGGTTGTCTGCCCATTTTTTTTTTTTTACTTTAAAAAATTTTTCTCTTATTTTTTATTTTTTAGTTTAATAACTTTATTTTACTTTATTTATTTATTTCTATTTTTCCACCCTTTTATTCCAAGCCATGTGGATGAAAGGCTCTTGGTGCTCCAGCCAGGCGTCAGGGCTGTGACTCTGAGATGGCAGAGCCAACATCAGGACACTGGTCCACAAGAGACCTCCCAGCTCCACGTAATATCAAATGGCGAAAATCTCTGAGAGATCTCCATCTCAATGCCAAGAGCCAGCTTCACTCAACGACCAGCAAGCTACACGTGGACACCCTATGCCAAACAACTGGCAAGTCAGGAACACAACCCCACACATTAGCAGAGAGGCTGCCTAAAATCATAATAAGGCCACAGACACACCAAAACACACCACGAGATGTGGACTTGCCCACCAGAAAGACAAGATCCAGCCTCATCCACCACAATACAGGCACTAGTCCCCTCCACCAGGAAGTCCACACAACCCACTGAACCAAACTTAGCCACTGGGGACAGACACCAAAATCAACGGGAACTACAAACCTGCAGCCTGTGAAAAGGAGACCCCAAACACAGTAAGTTAAGCAAATGAGAAGACAGAAAAACACACAGCAGATGAGGGAGCAAGACAGAAACCCACTAGACCTAACAAATGAAGAGGAAATAGGCAGTCTACCTGAAAAAGAATTCAGAATAATGATAGAAAAGATGATCCAAAATCTTGGAAATAGAATAGAGAAAATACAAGAAACGTTTAACAAGGACCTCGAAGAACTAAAGAGCAAACAAACAGTGATGAACAACACAATAAATGAATTTAAAAATTCTCTAGAAGGGATCAATAGCAAAATAACTGAGGCAGAAGAACGGATATGTGACCTGGATGATAATTAGTGGAAATAACTACTGCAGAGCAGAATAAAGAAGAAAGAATGAAAAGAACAGAAGACAATCTCAGAGACCGCTTGGAAAACATTAAAAGCACCAACATTCAAATTATAGGGGTCCCAGAAGAAGAAGATAAAAAGAAAGGGACTGAGAAAATATTTCAAGAGATTATACGTGAAAGCTTCCCTAATATGGGAAAGGAAAGAGTTAATCAACTCCAGGAAGCACAGAGAGTCCTATACAGGATAAATCCAAGGAGAAACACGCCAAGACACATATTAATCAAACTATCAAAAACTGAACACAAAGAAAAAATATTAAAAGCAGCAAGTGAACAACAACAAATAACACACAAGGGAATTCCCATACGGTTAACAGCTGATCTTTCAGCAGAAAACTCTGCAAGCCAGAAGAGAGTGGCAGGACATATTTAAAGCGATGAAGGAGAAAAACCTACAACCAAGACTACTCTACCCAGCAAGAATCTCATTCAGATCTGAAGGAGAAATTAAAACCTTTACAGACAAGCAAAAGCTAAGAGAAGTCGGCACCACCAAAGCAGCTTTACAACAAATGCTAAAGGAACTTCTCTAGGCAGGAAACACAAAACAACGAAAAGACCTACAATAACAAACCCAAAACAATGAAGAAAATGGTAATAGGAATATACAAATCGATAATTTCCTTAAATGTAAATGGATTCAATGTTCCCACCAAAAGACATAGACTGGCTGAATGGATATAAAAACAAGACCCCTATATATGCTATCTACCAGATACCCACTTCAGACCTAGGGACATGTACAGACTGAAAGTGAGGGGATGGAAAAAGATATTCCATGCAAATGGAAATCAAAAGAAAGCTGGAGAAGCGATTCTCATATCAGACAAAATAGACTTTAAAATGAAGACTATTACAAGACACAAAGAAGGACACTACATAATAATCAAGGAATCAATCCAAGAAGAAGACATAACAATTGTAAATATTTATGCACCCAACATAGGAGCACCTCGATACATAAGGTAAATGCTAACAGCCGTAAAAGGGGAAATCGACAGTAACACAATCATAATAGGGGACTTTAACACCCCACTTTCACCAATGGACAGATCATCCAAAATGAAAACAAATAAGGAAACACAAACTTTAAATGATACATTAAACAAGATGGACTTAATTGATATTTATAGGACATTCCATCCAAAAACAACAGAATACACTTTCTTCTCAAGTGCTCATGGAACATTCTCCAGGATAGATCATATCTTGGGACACAAATGAAGCCTTGGTAAATTTAAGAAAACTGAAATCATATCAAGTATCTTTTCTGACCACAATACTATGAGACAAGATATGAGTTACAGGAAAAAATCTGTAAAAAATACAAACACATGGAGGCTAAACAATACACTACTTAACAACCAAGAGGTCACTGAAGACATCAAAGAGGAAATCAAAAAATACCTAGAAACAAATGACAATGAAAACACAATGACTGAAAACCTATGGGATGCAGCAAAAGCAGTTATAAGAGGGAATTTTATAGCAAATACAATCCTACCTTAAGAAACAGGAAACATCTAATAAACAACCTAACCTTACAGCTAAAGAAATTAGAGAAAGAAGAATAAAAAAACCCCAAAGTGAACAGAAGGAAGGAAATCATAAACATCAGAACAGAAATAAATGAAAAAGAAATGAAGGAAACGATAGCAAGATCAATAAAACTAAAAGCTGATTCTTTGAGAAGATAAACAAAATTGATAAAGCATTAGCCAGACTCATCAAGAAAAAAGGGAGAAGACTCAAATCAATAGAATTAGAAATGAAAAAGGAGAAGTAACAACTGACACTGCAGAAATACAAAGGATCTGAGAGATTACTACAAGCAACTCTATGCAATAAAATGGACAACATGGAAGAAATGGACGAATTCTTAAAAATGCACAACCTTTTGAGACTGAACCAGGAAGATACAGAAAATATGAACAGACCAATCACAAGCACTGAAATTGAAACTGTGATTAAAAATCTTCCAACAAACAAAAGCCCAAGACCAGATGGCTTCACAGGCGAATTCTATCAAACATTTAGAGAAGAGCTAACACCCATCCTTCTCAAACTCTTCCAAAATATAGCAGATGGAGGAACACTCCCAAACTCATTCTATGAGACCACCATCACCCTGACACCAAAACAAGACAAAGATGTCACAAAGAAAGAAACTACAGGCCAATATCACTGATGAACACAGATGCAAAAATACTCAACAAAATACTAGCAAACAGAATCCAACAGCACATTAAAAGGATCATACACCGTGATCAAGTGGGGTTTATCCCAGGAATGCAAGGATTCTTCAATATATGCAAATCAATCAATGTGATACACCATATTAACAAATTGAAGGAGAAAAGTCATATGATCATCTCAATTGATGCAGAGAAAACTTTTGACAAAATTCACCACCCATTTATGATAAAAACCCTGCAGAAACTGGGCATAGAGGGAACTTTCCTCGGCATAATAAAGGCCATATACGACAAAACCCAGAGCCAACATCATCCTCAGTGGTGAAAAACTGAAACTGTTTCAACTAAGATCAGGAACAGGACAAGGTTGCCCGCTCTCACCACTATTATTCAACATAGTTTTGGATGTTTTAGCCACAGCAATCAGAGAAGAAAAAGAAATAAAAGGAATCCAATTCGGAAAAGAAGAAGTAAAGCTGTCACTGTTTGCAGATGACATGAGACTATACATAGAGAATCCTAAATATGCTACCAGAAAACTACTGGAGGTAATCAATGAATTTGGTAAAGTAGCAAGATACAAAATTAATGCACAGAAATCTCTAGCATTCATATACACTAATGATGAAAAATTGGAAAGTGAAATTAAGAAAACACTCCCATTTACCACTGCAACAAAAAGAATAAAATATCTAGGAATAAACCTACCTCAGGAGACAAAATACCTGTATGCAGAAAATTATAAGACACTGATGAAAGAAATTAAAGAAGATACAAATACTGGGAGAGGTATACCATGTTCTTGGATTGGAAGAATCAACATTGTGAAAATGACTCTACTACCCAAAGCAATCTACAGATTCAATGCAATCCCTATCAAACTACCCCTGGCATTTTTCACAGAACCAGAACAAAATATTTCACAATTTGTATGGAAACACAATAGACCCCGAATAACCAAAGCAATCGTGAGCAAAAAAACAGAGCTGAAGGAATCAGGCAACCTGACTTCAGGGTATACTACAAAGCTACAGTAAACAAGACAGTATGGTACTGGCAGCAAAACAGAAATATAGATCAATGGAACAGGATAGAAAGCCCAGAGATAAACCCACACATATATGGTCACCTTATCTTTCATAAAGGAGGCAAGAATATACAGTGGAGAAAAGACAGCCTCTTCAATAAGTGGTGCTGGGAAAACTGGACAGCTACATGTAAAAGAATGTAATTAGAACACTCCCTAACACCATACACAAAAATAAACTCCAAATGGATTAAAGACCTAAATGTAAAGCCAGACACCATCAAACTCTTAGAGGAAACCATAGGCAGAACACTCTATGACATAAATCACAGCAAGATCCTTTTTGACCCACCTCCTAGAGAAATGGAAATTAAAACAAAAATAAACAAGTGGGACCTAATGAAACTTAAAACCTTTTGCACAGCAAAGGAAACCATAAACAAGACGAAAAGACAATCCTCACAATGGGAGAAAATATTTGCTAATGAAGCAACTAACAATGGATTAATCTCCAAAATTTACAAGCAGTTCATGCAGCTCAGTATCAGAAAAACAAACAAGCTAATCCAAAAATGGGTAGAAGACCTAAATAGACATTTCTCCAAAGAAGATATACAGATTGCCAACAAAACATGAAAGGATGCTCAACATCATTAATCATTAAAGAAATGCAAATCAAAACTACAATGAGGTATCACCTCACACCAGTTAGAATGGCCTCATCAAAAAATCTTGAAACAATAAATGCTGGAGAGGGTGTGGAGAAAAGGGAACACTCTTGCACCACTGGTGGGAATATAAACTGATACAGCCACTATAGAGAACAGTATGGAGGTTCCTTAAAAAACTACAAATAGAACTACCATACAACCCAGCAATCCCACTACTGGGCACAGACCCTGAGAAAACCATAATTCAAAAAGAGTCATGTACCACAATGTTCATAGCAGCTCTATTTACAATAGCCAGGACATGGAAGCAACCTAAGTGTCCATCAACAGATGAATGGATAAAGAAGATGTGGCACATATATACAATGGAATATTACTCAGCCATAAAAAGAAACGAAATTGAGATATTTGTAGTGAGGTGGATGGACCTAGAGACTGTCATACAGAGTGATGTAAGTCAGAAAGAGAAAAACAAACACCATATGCTAACACATTTATATGGAATCTAAAAAAAAAATGGTTCTGAAGAGCCTAGGGTCAGAACAGGAATAAAGACACAGACTTAGAGAATGGACTTGAGGACATGGGGAGGGGGAAGGGTAAGCTGGGGTGAAGTCAGAGAGTGGCATGGACTTATATATACTAACAAATGTGAAACAGATAGCTAGTGGGAAATAGCCACATAGCACAGGGAGATCAGCTTGGTGCTTTGTGACCACCTAGAGGGTGGGATTGGGAGGGTGTGAGGCAGACGCAAGAGGGAGGAGATATGGGGATATATGTATACGTATAGCTGATTCGTGTTGTTATAAAGCAGAAACTAACACACCATTGTAAAGCAATTATATTCCAATATAGATGTTAAAAAAAAGTTATTACAAAAATACATAAATATATATTTGTAATCACCTTCATTAATAAAGATTTTAATGCTCTACCAAAGCAAAAACAATTTATCTAGTGTGAATATACAATACTTACATTTAATTAGATATAAAAATAAATGCAAGTATAAATTAGTTTATATACATGCATATATAAATATATACACAACTATACATGTGTGTATGTGTGTTGGTGTATCCCTTTGTGTCTAGACCAGAAAAGCTAAAATGCTCTAATTGGTATAAACACAGAAGAAAAATTTAACTACTGTCTTATATAAACATTTCAGAAATGTTAATGCAAATGACCCAGGAAACACTATTTACTAAAGTAGGTTAAATTATATTTAAGGATAATGATGGAATTACTACTGACAAAAATAAAAAAATAAATATCTATGATTCCTGATCATTAAAATAAGAATGAAACACATTTACCATTGTCCTTTGTTCTTGTGAAAGTTATATAATATTTCAGTTTCTGTATCTAACAGAGTGTAATCAAACTCAAAATACAAGATGAATCTTAAAATATTATTAAACACAAGAATCAAGGTAACTCACATAACTGATGGTAGGAAAAGAAAGACAACCTTTCTCAGATAATAAAAGAAGATATAGCAGGAGAGCAGTTTAGAAGTGGAAAGAAACAGGTGAGGGATGTTTAGAGGTACAAACTTCCAATTGCAAAATAAATGAGTCACTGGTATGAAATGTACAGTGTGGGGAACATAGTCAATAACTATGTAATATCTTTGTGTGGAGACATGTAACTAGACTTATTGTGGTGACCATTTTGAAATGTATAGATTGAGAGTTTGGGGTTAGTAGATGCAAACTACTATATATAGAATGGATAAACAACAAGGTCCTACTGTATAGCACAAGGAACTATATTCAATATCCTGTAATAAACCATAATGGAAAAGAATATGAAGAAGTTATACATATGTATAACTGAGTCACTATGCTGTACAGCAGAAATTAAACACACTGTAAATCAACTATACTTCAATAAATTTCTTTAAGAATGTAAAAATCCCTACAAAAGAAAAAAAATGTACAGAAATATCGAATCACTATGTTGTGTAACAGGCACTAACACAGTGCTATAGATCAATTATACTTCAAAAGCAAACTCGTATCAAAAGAGATCAGATTTGTGGCTACCAGAGGTAGGGGGTTGGAGGAAGAGGAATTGGATAAAGGTAGTCAAAAGGTACAAACTCACAAGGATAAGATAAATAAGTACTAGGGACATAATGTACAATATGATAAATATAATTAACACTGTTGTATGCTATATATGAAAGTTGTTAAGAGAATAAAGCTTAAGAGTTCTTATCACAAGGAAATTTTTTTTGTTTCTTTAATTTTGTATCTATATGAGATGATGGATGTTCACTAAACATATTGTTGTGATTATCATTTCATGATATATGTAAGTCAAATCATTATGCAGTACACCTTAAACTGTGGGTCAATTATGTCTCAATAAAGCTAGAAGGAAAAGAAAGGATTCAGATGAATCCTCTGAAAAGGTATATAGGGCAATGTCTGGAAGGGTCCCAAGCACAAGAGCTTCTGTCTCTGTGAAGCTGGAGTATGTCACCCTCCCAGTGTTGATGTGTTCACAAACCTGGATGCTTTCTGAACTCCATACTATTGGGATTTTTAATGGAGGCTTTATCACATATGTGTCATCAATTATCAACTCCATTTCCAGTCCTTCGCCCCTCTCCAGAGAATGGGGGGGTAGGCATGAAAGATCCAAGCTTCTAATTTTGGCTTGGTCTCTCCGGTGACCAGCCCCCATCTAGGAGTGCACCAAGAGCCACATCATTAGAAAAAAAGATATTCCTATCACCCAGTAAATTCCAAGGAGTTCAGTGTCAGATGCTCCTATCACTTAGGAAATTACAAAGGTCTTAGGATTTCTGTGTCAGGAACTGAGGTCAAAGATTAAATACCAGAACAAATGTTCTTCCTACCATCTCTATTTACAAGGGTTTTAGGAGATATGTGTCAAGAACCAGGGGCAGAGACAAATATATACATATTTCTTATATTACAAAAGAAGATAGAGAAGATAGAGGAGCAAAACTCTTTTCTAATTTAAATACTGTCTTGTCTATTTTTCTTACGTTAAAGAGGGCTGGGCTATTGGCTTTATTATCTGTGTGTAAATATTACACAGGTGAGTTTTTCCTTCAAAATCTAATCACTCTTGACCAATCATTCAATTAAAATTATTATGAGAGCAAGTTGCATAGTCCACCACTCAGCTCAAAAATAAAGTCACCTTGAGCACAGATGTTTGGCCTAACAGTCTGCTTGTGGTGCATTTTTTACATAAAGATGACAGTTTTAACACAGAGCATTTACCTAGGAAAGTCAAAATTCAAGATATCCAATAACCTTTCTTCCAAAGTAAGGAAAGAAAGCACCAAATTTAAAATGTGAAAAATGTAATCCTAGAAACTACAACCATAGTTAATACTCTAAGAATTAGATTAAAATTCTACCTTTCAAAATACTAAAGCAGTTAGCATTGGTCTATCATCTTCACTGAAATCTTTTTAAATAATGATGTTCTGTAGAAATAAGTCTAAGTTCTGTAACTCCTGCATATATTCAAAACCAATTTAGGTGTAAAATTAACCAAATATATAAAGTAACAATTGGGGCTGGCATCATGGGCTGGCAGCCTGTGCAGTCATGCAGTACTCCATGCTTATAAGAACTCAAGCTTGGTTTCATGTTTTGCTGTCATTCTCCTGAAATTCTTAATTTTTGAACAAGGAACCTGCATATCCTCTTGTACTGGCCCTAAAAATTAAGTAGCTGATCCTGATTACAATAATTTGGGGGAAATGGCCAATAGCTATAAGGTTGAAATAAGAATCCAAACAAAATTGGGTAAGTTCAAGAAATAAATTTTTTTAAAAAACATGAAATTCAAATTAGATGCACCAGGACACAGTGACATACTGGTGGAGGAAATATGAATACAAAATGAATGACTTCCAAATATGAGTATAATTGGAAGGTAAGACTCCAAAGACCAGTCTCTTAGTTGTTTCGGGATATAGTCAAATACATCCTAGAGATACTGGATACATTAACTGAAGATAATGGAAATAAAAGTCCCTTTTCTTTTGATTGTCCACATGATTGTATGTGTATGGTTGAGAATAAGATGATTATTTTGCTGGAAACTATGGGAGAAAGGTACAATAACTGACTGTTTCCACTGCAAACTGTTTTACTGACTACTACTGAGTCTACTGTACCGTTCGTTAACACTTCTGCTTATTTTGAATTCCTCTCTACGACAGAAGAGCTCCTATTCCAAATGCTTTCCACTCTCACTTTCTCAAAGGCACTGGTCCTCTATTCTCCCACCCCCACTTCTTCATGCCACCAACCTAAGACATCCTAAAGAAGAGTTAGCTCCCTCTCAGGTATGGAGTCTCTCATGAGTAAATTTTCTCAGTCTTCCTAATCTTCACCTGAAATTATCTTCATATTATCTCAGTTCTCTTTTTTCACTCCCGAAGTTCATCCTTCCATTTTTGCTCAGGTATCCTCTCCTGTAAGACCTTGCTCTTACATATTAAGAACATATCTCTATTGGATCTTCCCCCAGATTACAAACAGGCTTAAATCTGCACTGTTCTGACAGTCAATTAGGTGTAAAATTACCTCTATCCTATTACTCATGAAACTGGCCCTTCTCTCTCCTTTTTTATCATCAAACATATTTTTTCATTATCAAACACATGCTAATTCTTTTTTTCCTGCTTTATTGACATATATTTGACACATAACATGGTGTAAGTTTAAGGTGTACGAGGTATTGATTTGACACATTTATAAATTGCAAAATGATTACCACCCTAGTATTAGTTACTAGGGTGGTAATCACACAATTACCGTTTCTTGTTACCAAACATGTTGAAGAATAATTTACATTTACTGCCTTTACTTTACCACTGCCAATTTCTTCTTTTACGCCAATTTAATCTCACAGTTGCCCCTCTAGCAACTGAACAAGACAACTATAATTAATAAGTGAAGGAGTAAATGGGAGTTGAGCAAACAAATCCAGCCGGTAGAGACTACTTTTACAAGTACTAGGTTCTGCAGTTTATGTATGAACAATGTAGGAAGAAGAGAAGTAAAAATTATTTTAAGTATTTTTATATGCCAAAAAGGAAGTTAACTATTAGAACTCGGCTAATTCTAAGTTCATTAACTCTATAATTTTAAAGAAAATTCAGAAGTTAGTAACATTTTATTGATACTCTTTACCTATAGTAACTTTCTTTATCTACTTTTCATTAAAATTAGACATGTCAAAAATCTTAGTCCATAAAAATAATCTGATCAGTAATTTAATACATAGGTGCATTTTCATTGGCCTCATAGTTTTGCTAAAAATTATACTTATACCTTAGCAGTAAGACAGGTGAAGAGACAGCATGTAAAAAAAAATCTGCCTTCTGTAATCATCTGGAGCATAAGCTTAATATCTCTTTATGGTGACAGCAGATTTATAGACAGAGGCCAAGACATTTGATATTTTTTTTTCCTTAAGGACACACCAAGTATAAAGAGCTATAAAAAATAACCTCGCTCGGGCTTCCCTGGTGGCACAGTGGCTGAGAGTCTGCCTGCCGATGCAGGGGACACGGGTTCGTGCCCCGGTCCGGGAGGATCCCACATGCCGCGGAGCGGCTGGGCCCGTGAGCCATGGCCGCTGAGCCTGCGCGTCCGGAGCCTGTGCTCCACAACGGGAGAGGCCACAACAGTGAGAGGCCCCGCGTACCGCAAAAATATAAATAAATAAATAAATAAATAACTTTGCTCATAAAGAAAAATATGAGTGGCTTATATACCTCTTATTGCCTGCCAGACCACTGTTAGATCTGCTAAGACTACCTTTCTGATCTGCTGGAGAGAGAATGGTGAAGAAAGAGAAGAGCCCAAGATTACCTTAAGTTTCTGGCCTGAGAAATTTAAAGAATGAGTTGACATGAATGAGAACGGAGAAAACTGTTGGGTAGGTTTGACAGGAGTTCAAATCTGAGTATGTTATGTTTGAGCTGCTTACTAAATATCCACATAGAGACATAACAGAAGGGTGGATATACAGTTCTGGAGTTTAGGGCAGAGGTCTGTATTAGAGAGAATATTTTGAGAATCCATTAGCATGTAAAGAATATTTAAAGCCACAACACTGCATAAAATATCCAAAGGAGTGAGTGAAGAAAGAAAAGACAGCATGAAGCTTAAAACTATTTTGCTTACAACTGGATCTAGTTAGGCAAAATTTGTTTCAGAATTCTTTCTTATGTGTTTATGAGTGAGATTGGCATGGGACTTTGCTTCTTGTACCATTTTCATCCATTTTTAAAATTGAAGTATAGTTGTTTTACAACATTATATTAGTTTCATGTGTACAACATAGTGACTCAATATTTTTATAGATTATACTCCATTTAAAGTTATTACAAAATAATGGCTATATTTCCCTGTGCTGTACAATGTATCCTTGTTTCTTATTTATTTTATACATAGTAGTTTGTATCTCTTAACCCCATACCCTTCTATCACCCCTCCCCTTTCCCTCTCCTCACTGGTAACCACTAGTTTGCTCTCTATACCTGTGAATCTGTTTCTTTTTTGTTATATATATTTGTTCATTTTGTTTTTTAGATTCCTGAGACAAACATATAAGTAACAACATAGATTATTTGTCTTTATCTTAGTTATTTCACTAAGCATAATACTCTCTAGGTCCATCCACATTGTTGGAAATGGCAGAATTCAATTCTTTTTTAATGTGTAATATTCCATTGTGTGTGTGTACACACACACACACACACACACATATACATATATAAATACATATTTTTTGTATTCCTTCTTTGTTGATGGACACTTGGGCTGCTTCCATAACTTGGCTATTGTAAATAATGCTGCTATGAAGACTGGGGTGCATGTATCTCTTCAAGTTAATGTTTTTGTTTTTTTCAGATGTATACCTAGGAGTGGAATTGCTGGATCATATGGTAGTTCTATTTTTAGTTTTTTTAGGAACCTCATACTGTTTTCCATAGTGGCTGCACCAATTTACAAACCCACCTACAGTGTACTAGGGTGCCCTTTCCTTCACATCCTCACCAACATTTGTTATTTGTATACATTTTGATGACAGCTATTTTGACAGGTGTGAGGCAATATTTCATTGTTGTTTTGATTTGCATTTCTCTGATGATTAGCAATGTTGAGCATTTATTCATGTGCCTTTGGCCATATGTACATCTTTCCTTCTTGTACCATTTTTGTCAAATTTTAGTAAGAATATTTTCTAGCCATATTTTTCAGCCTGTCTTAATCAGCTTGGGCTTCTATAACAAAATATCATAGATCAGGGGGCTTAAACAGCATACATTTATTTCTCACAGTTCTAGAGGCTGAGAAGTTCAAGATCAAAGTATCTGCAGATTCAGTGTCTGGTGAAGGCCCTCTTTCTAGTTTGCAAATGGCCTCCTTCTTGCTGTATCCTCACGTATCTGGAAGAATTCTCTCTCTTGTGTCTCTTTATCTCAGGGCATCTCAGATCTTCCTTTTGGAATTTCTTTGCTTTAGAAAGGATCTGCTGAGATAAAAATCTCAATTTCTGTTTCTCTGAAAATGTCTAATTTGCCCTTGCAATTTTGCTAGGTTCAGAGCTCTGGGATGGTGGTAATTTTTTCTCAATATCTTGAAAACATTTTTCCAATTTTTTTTCTGATTCTTTTGTTGTAGTTAAAAAGTCTAATGTCAGTTTAAGTTTCATTCCTTCAAAAATGATCTGTCTCTCCTCTCTGGTTGCTAATGTAAATTTATCTTTGTTTTTGGAATTCTGCAGTTTCACTGTGAAATGTCTAAGAGTGGATTTCTATTTATTTATGCTGCCTGTTATATATTGTGCTTCCTGGTTAAGTAGGTTGGCTCTGCAAGTTATTCCTCAGTATCCTTCACATATTCCCGCCTATCCATTTTCTTTATTCTTGCCTCAGAGTCTCCCATTAGACATAAGTTAGACATTCACAACCTACTCCCAATATATATTTTGCCTTCCTGTTCATACTGTCTACCTCCTTAGGTTTTGGTACCACATTCCTTACATTTCAATTTCCTCATAACTCATTTTTTTCAACTGTTTAATATACACTGAACACAGCCATTATTTTTTCCAATTTTTAGAGTGATAATTTTAATTTTAGTACTCATATTTTGATCTGTTTTTCAAATCTTCCTCATCAACTTTTAGCATCTTATTTCTTCATTTGATTCTCACTCTCATTTCTTTCTTTAACATTTCACCTACTTATATTAATTACCTGGCAATTCTAGTACCTGAAATTGTAGAGGAGGTGATCTAAATTCACTCTGTGTTGCATGTGATTACTTTACTTCATGATGGCTTGTTTTCTTGTGCTTGTCGGGTTTATCGTGAGCTCAAATTTCACAAAATTTAGTCTGTGAGAATACTAAGGTGCTTTTCTTTCTAAGAATTTGGATTCACCTCTCACTAGTGCTAGGGTGCTACCAACCTGGAGCTACTTTAACTTAATCTCTTGTCTTAGGGATACCTTGACTCTTACTGGTAATAAACACTCAAATAAGCAGGCCTACGGTTACACATTTTCAGATGAGATGATTATAATTATTCTTACTTTTAATTTTATACTTAGAGTGGGAAGAGAGATAGACATATTTTTATATTGGGACGTTTCACAGACAGAATACCCCCGTCCATCATGGTACTGAAGATATAACCCTTGTTTTACATAGAATCTCTGTTCACCTCCCCCCATTTGCTTGAGCCTGAGGCTCAGATTTCTACTGTATCAAATGGCTTAATTTAACCAAACTCTGGGTTTCTAGCATTAGCTTTTAGCACTAAGGCAATACAAGGGTCAGTGCTCATAGTTGTATTAGTTCTATGACTTTAGTTTCATCCGCATTTTTTTTTTGTCCTGGCCTTGAAAGGTTTACCCACTTCCTTGCAAGAGAGAAAACATTTAAAACTGTATTTATTGGAAATTTCCCAGCATCTTGGTGCTTTGAAGAGGGCATTTTAGAAAACTGAGTCTGCCTCATCCTTGGGAATGGAAGTCAGCCCCTTCTCAACATATGTGGAGTTAAACAAATCTACCTCATAAAAATAATGTGGGGATTAAGTTTAACACTGTTTATAATTGCTTAGCACAAGGACTGACATAAAAATGCACTCAGTAAATTGTAGCTTTTACTATTTATATTATACATTGATATTTTCTAAGAAGTAAACACACTGACAAAATCATAAAGATATTCTTTTATAGATAAATGGCTTTCCAATAATTCTGACCTCAAGACTGATATACAGTCACTTGTTTTCCTGGATTACTTTACAGTTTTCCTTCAGTCAATATTTGTCTATTCTTCCCTATCTATGCTAAGGTAGATGTGACACTCAGTGACCAATTCAAAGTTCTAATTACTGGAGCAATTAATGAGTCCCTCAAGCTGCCTATCATGAGCGTTACTACTAAACAGAATCAACCAATTTAGATTTTGCTTCTTCCCTTTTACTGTCTGCTATTTAATGTCACGTGAAAAAACTTATACATGACTTTGAGAAGACCAGAAATGGGGGCATTAACAATACACAAGAAAGAAGAAATAATCACTAATCAAGAGAACTGGTAAAGGCTTTGGACTTCTAAATACATGTGATTTTAATATTTAAAACTCTAAAATGCTTTTTATAAAAATAGTCATCCCTAATATTTTTAAACTCATACTGTAAGCTTTCCTTAGAAATTGGGAAACTAGTTACTTGCAATATTCACTTCTTACCAAGCAGCTTCTATTTTTAATATAAGGAAAAGATCACTGAGATTGAAGGCAGCATGGTCAACCAGTATGTGCCCAGGCTCCAAGAGCAGAGACTTGGGTCTGAGCATACTAGCTTTGTGGCCTTTGATACCCTATCCATTTCTATAAAATAGGAATGTACAATAGAAGTCCTTATAACATAAGGCTGCTGTGAGAACAAATGAGAAAATGTATGTCAGACACTTGGAGCAGTGCCTGGGCCTTTGTAACAATTATACTATTCTTGCTATTATTATACATTTTGCTGTATCGCTAACAAATCGTCTGTAGCTTGGTTACTCTGTAATAAGTTGGAAAAATTAGATTATTTGGTACAATTTTTGGAGCTGTTTCCTGGTTTGCTAACCATCTCTCAAATCATTACTGTGAGTAGAAAATGTAGTGCCATATGATTATGAAGAGTGAAAGATGCCTTTTCAAGGAATGGAAATAATTTATCACTTATCTGAATGCAAACTCACACTCTGAAATTAGGAACAGGATCTAGCAAATCTCTTTTAAATATTCATAGGCAATAAAATTTCTGGCTGTTTGATTGATCTAACAGGCAACTGAATGTTACCTTTGTTCTGCATAATTGCCCCTACAGGAAACATCAGTTAGGCAATTAAAAAAAAAAAAAAAAACAACAAACCTTTGACATAGGCATTTTAATCAAGAAGAAAATGGGCTAAGGCCCATATTCAAGATAAAGGGCACTTGTTTATTAATGGAAAAACTGTTTTTCTTTAGCCAAAAAAAAAAAAAAATCAAGAAATTTATGGCTTAAAAAAATTCAGAATTTTTGACTATAACAATCCAATATACAACACAGATTTTTTTAAAAAGGAAATCAATTTTAAAACTCTGTTACTGTAATTATTTTATTTCCCCAGACTCTTAGATAATTATCCCAAGGCTGCATCTGCATTGCATCAAAACACCAGTCTTTTCAACTGAATATTCAGTGGGAACATCCAAATGACTGATTTAGCTAACCAAGTACTAGATATTTCTCTATTACCTAGATAGTCTGGAATTGATCAAAGTACTCAGATTATACCCTGTCTACTCATCCTTTTAACTTTTAACTCAACATCTTATTTTTAAAGTTACATTGGCATACTAAAGACTAGCAGAATAGAATTTGAGAAGGATATTATCTCTAACATGATGTGGTTTTCATCAAAGCTCTAAAGCACCAAATATGCTTTATTTACATTGCCAAATTACTCTCAGGTTATTATTGGCTAGATATCTTATATAAGCATAGCCAGGGCTAATAGTGGTTTCAAGTTTATTTATTGTTACTATAGCGTTCTGTTTAATTGACTACTGAAGTAGAATGAAAAATTCCTTCCAATTTTAAGACCTATGGAATGATAAAAGTCCTTTCGTCAGTCTTCTGAATTTTATTTAAATAATGGAGGTGTGTACATTTCATTGTTTTTCACATTGGAATATATGTATATGTTTGTCTATCCCTGCCCTGGTAGCACACACGCATGCACGCACACACACACATACACTGCTTTGAGGGTAGATACTACAGCATACAACCTAGTAAAAATAAAAGCACTTTCCCGGCAGTATTTTATATATTGTTCAGAGGAATCTTATGAAATAGGATCTGTCATCGCAGATGAGGAAATGGAAGCTTGAAAATATTTCCCAAGGGTACAGAGCCAATGGGTTGTAGATGGATGTATTTATTGTCTTTTAACATTCATGTTGGTGATACTGGAATATTTCTCTCTTTGCCAGCTGGCAGGATGCTAAGCTTTGTCAATAAAGGGTGCTGGAGTGACACTGGGGGAGGTAAAGTTTTCTCAGTTCAGTGTGTTTTTACTTCTTGCTACCATGGCTCTGGGTTGGCCTGTGGGATGCCTGGTGGAGTTCACCTCGTCTGTTCCCCACCCCCCCCCCAAATAAATTTTAGCAGCACCCTCTACAGGTGCCTTCTGACAAGTTCAGTGGGTGCTCCAGTGCCAAGTCCAACCTGGGTGCCAAATCCATGGGCAGCTTTCTGGAGCCCAAGCTGGTTTCCCTAAATTCAGTGGCCCCTACTGTAGCTAGCTTCCCAGTGAGTCCAACAGGCAATCCCCTCTAGCTTCCCAGAAAATTCAATAGCAGCCCCCACAGGTTACCTCCCCATGAATTTTGTCATCATCCCACTCCAAGATTCCCTTCACACAAGCTTCAGCCCACTGACTACATACTAGCTCTGGTTTGGGTCAACCCAGAGAACTTCTTTGTCATCTCATGCTCTGGAGACATACTCTTTCCAAACAGGTTTGAATCCCAGCCTTGGGTAGAGCCCC
Organism: Lagenorhynchus albirostris; assembly: GCF_949774975.1. Taxonomy (NCBI): domain Eukaryota; kingdom Metazoa; phylum Chordata; class Mammalia; order Artiodactyla; family Delphinidae; genus Lagenorhynchus; species Lagenorhynchus albirostris. The sequence continues at coordinate 103,720,651 of NC_083116.1, read as the reverse complement.
TCACTTTCCAAGTCAGTTCCTTCCCTGCGTACTATCCCTTGGTTCTAGGGAATTCTTTGGAGTTCTCTTCTATTTCCTCTTAAGAATTAATTCCCAGTAATTACTTAATACTTATTTGTATTAAACGTTCCCTGTTCAAGTTACTGTGTAACCTGTTTTCTGTTACCTGTCTGACCCTGATTAATACCAAGGGCTATTCCAACCCAAGATTTTCTGATTCAAATTTCAATGCTTTAAAACTCAGTTTGGATACAGCAAAATAAGTGTTCAATCAAGGTTTGTTGTTGAGTTGAATTATTATCTATTTGGGGGAAATACCAGGTTCCACAACAGAGACCTTTGAAATGTAAAGACATAAGTAGTTTTTTGTGTTGCTAAAGGTTTGCAAGAGCATTACATAAATGAGGCTGATGCCAAGATCAGGATTAGAGACTGGTCTACTCCTAAGGACAGAATAGACAAACACTGAACATGGTTAATGATTAAAATTTGGGCCTCTTCACAGCTTAGCCAAAATCAGTTTTACAGTGTGCCTTTTGACTTTCTTTTTTGATTGAACACTAATTTCTAACCTGACACTAAAATTCAAATACAAATACAAGCACATTCCAATTCTATATCAAAATCCAAATGTAAATGACCTCTGACCTAGTTGCCACCTCGGAATACCTACTTCTGCCCACGTCCAGTAACAGTGCGATAGGGTCAAGGGCTAAAGGACTGTTTAGAATCGCCTATTTCCAGTCCGTAGTCCCTTATATTGATATGGAGAAAGTATGATTAGACTACTAAACAAAGGTAGTGCAGGATTAAGGATTGTCTGGAGTCTCTGCTAATCAGGACTTCTTTCTTTCCAGTGTATAAACATGATCAAACTTCTCCCCCATGTAAATAACAAAAGGTTCCCTGCATACCGTCATAGCTACCATCCCTCCTTAGGACCTTTCTTTGCCTTCACAGCCAAGCTCCTCACAAGGATCGTGCACACTTGCCTTCCCTGTCCTTTTCTCTAATATCTTCTGTATCGCACTGTCACCAGAGTCTCTCTATCCTCAGGAAAACTCCATCAAAACTGCTCTAGGAAAGGTCACAAGTGACATCCTTTTTGCCCAATTCTGTCTTCATCTTACTGGGTTTCTCCACCCATACTTGACAGTTTTTCATGACTCCTCTTTATAAACTGCTACCTGCTAAGCACCCTGGTTTTAACTTGCGTCTCCTCTTATCTCTGATCATTCTTCTCATCTCCTTTGTAGACACTGTTTCCTCAGCTGAAAACTTGATATGGGGTATAACTCTGAAATTCTGTCTGATTCTTTTTCTTTTGGCTTATTTGGGATGATCTCAGGAACTCTGCAGTTTTAATTAGCACGTAGCCTGACAAATTCCCCATCTGTGTAACTAGTCTGAATCACTCTCTTTAACTTTAGGGCTGTGTAACTCTCTCTTACTGGATTAGGGAATATCTCCACCTGGGTTCTCCGTAAGTACTGCAGCAGATCCTGTTGCTGCCCAGCCACATAACCTCTTAGCCTCAGAACCTCTAAGTTCACTTGAAGCTTTGGTGGCCAGTATGTGCACGCAGTGCTAGATTCCCACCTTAAGCCCCCACATTTCTCAATTTTACTGCTCTAGGCCGCCCAGAAGTACTGGGATTTTATGCACCCAAGGGCAATCCTCAAACACAAAGGGAGGAAAATTGGTGGACAAATGTTCCAGCTTCCATTAGCCCAGCGGGACAATTCTAAGTGAGCTCTATGACACTGGTGTTCTACCTGATTTCTTTAAAGCTCCCAGTGGGACTGAGCTCAGTAATTCCCAATGGAAACTCACTCATAAAAGCATCCTTTATCAGACTTCCAACATTTCATTCTCCATTCTCCCCATGCACTCACTTGTCCTTCCTTCACTCGGGTTGCTTTTGATTAATATCAAACTTAGACATGTCTGGCTCAATGGGGGTAAAAAATGACATGTGATCTTTCACCTCCAAACTTGTTTTTTCTTACTTTCTCATAGTTGTTTCTGAAAAATATCTGATACTCAATCACCTGAGTCAGAAACCCAGATACTCTTCTGAATTTTGCATTTGCTCTGTATCTATCACCAACGGCCTTGCCTTCAACTGAGCTAAAAGTATCGCTTCTTACTTGGTCTCATTGCCTGCAGTCTCCCTGTCTCTTAGACCCCCCACCCCACTGTCCAGTCTCCACAGAGGTAACGTAATCTGATGGTGGCACCTCTCTTCTCCTTCCCCCTTATAAGTTAAACCTTTCAGTGGTTCCCTAAGTGCATGGCTCTACAGCAGGCTTTTTGTGAAGCATAGATCTCCCTTAGCAATCTCACTCATGCTTACTTGTTCAGGCTCACCTTCAACCAGACTCCCATTTGCATTCTGTGTTTTAGCAAAACCAAATACTTCCAATTTTCTGTAGCTGCTGGTGGCTGCCTGCCTGGAATCACCCTCTTACTCTTGCCCATTTGGCTGTCTCCTACTCTAATTTAAAAATGTAGTTTACAACAAATCTTCTCTAGGAAAGTTACCCCAAATACCTTTCACTGCTGACCCACACAAGTCTGTGTCCTTTTCTATGTTCTCTAATCCTCTGTTGTAACTTTTAACCCAACATTTTGCATCTTATAAGGATATTATTTGTTTTCATGTCCTGGAACACACTAAGAAATGAATAATTTTTTGCTTAATTAATCAATGACTATAAGTAGTGAAGTACAGATACTTTTTCTGACTTATTACCAAACCTTCAGTGTCTCACATGTTATAGATGCACTTAGCAATCAGATACGAAAGCAAACCTCATTATGAATTTTTTTTTCCTTCTTGACAAATAATCCATTCTTGATTTAGGAGACTGTATGCAAAATATTGTTGGATTCATAAAAATATGTTATTTTTTTCAATTTTGATTTGAAAAATTCACGCCATATGTATTAATTTTTAAATATGAAAACCCCTCTGTTGTATATAAATACAAACTCATATTATTTGGGAACAATAAACAATATCCAATATCTTGGGCACTAATAAAATCACATGTATTATTAACAGATTATATATGACCATAACAAACATGTGTGTACATGTTTGAACAGAGAAAGAGAGAGAGAGAGGTGACGATACCTACACATATTAGTTAATCTTGCATATGGAAAAGAACTGTGGTCAGATAAGATCCTATTTTGAACACCAGATTAACTATTTACTCATGTGAAGATTTGAGCGAGTTACTGTACTTGGTCTGTCTCAGGTTTCCTATTAAAACCCATACTTTATAAAGTTTTAGTAAGATAAAAATGATATGATACACATATAAATATTTCATCCATGTCTAGAACTTGAAAGTTTCTACAACCTGGAAGCTGAGCTAATATTTAAATTATTCCTCATTTTGACTGAGAGGCATAAAGGTATTTGCTAGTCTTCATGCAAATTAGTTTAAAGAGATTTTTTCACTCTTCTTGTCATACCTCTTCATGTAGTTCTCTCCAACGAGAATTAAATGTCTCGAGTTCCTCATTGATCAGTTCATCCATGACTCCGCCATCTGTTAGGGTCTGTGCCAATATGCGAATCTGATTTGGGTTATCCTCTGAATGTTGCATCAAATTTTCAAGTGACTGAAATACATTTGCAATAATTACTATTTCACTTCTTTTTCTAAATCCATTGAACTAACCCAAAATGCTCAGTATCTTCTGATTCACATATAATTAAGTTATAAGCAACTTAAAGCAATATTTAATTGGGATAACAAAACATGAAAGATCATTGTTATTTCAAAACTATGATGTTGCTCCATGTCAATCTTCATGGGCTTGTGGCAGGACTATGGAATGGGGTACATAAAAAATGATTCACGGCCACCTTCTTCTCTGAGGCTCTCTACTATAAAACCTGGAAGGTAAGACACTCAATTTCCCAACTTCTCTTATAGCTAGTGATGGCCAAGTGACATGATTCTGACAATGTACACAGGTAGAAATTCAAGAGCAGCGTTTCCCTTCTCACATGAAAAAAAAAAGTCACAGTACTTTAGAAGAAATCCCTCTGGCCTTCACACTTTTTCACACATATACGGCTTACAGGTAAAGTAGCCATATTTGGACTGGGAGACAATAAAAACAAGGATGAGGTCCTTCAATCTGTTCATTTAGTAGGATAAGTGCATGATCACATCCTTTGTTCTGGCCATGACCCTTTTACTCATGCGGTATAACTTTGCAAGTTTGTTTCATCTTTTTTGGAAGATGCTTCACACTGTTAGTTCACAACGAATGTTTGGTCACTGAACATCTCTGAATAGGACAGGGACATAATTATAGTCTATTTGAGGCCTCTCTCATTGTTCTTTGATACCTCTTCAAGTTTTACAATTCTCTTGCAAAAGTAAGGAAGTTGGATATAATCATGCCCAGGTTTCTGCTGCAATGTCCCAGGATTCCAATTCTATTCACTCAAAAACATTTCACATTTTCTTCACATTGTGATTAATTTATGTACCTTATTTTAGCAGATTTACAAAGGGGCTGCACTACAAGTGGCTCTACACACAATACATAGGCTAAAACTACATATTCATTACATATAAAGGATTATCCAAAAGTACAATAAAATGCATAGGACATAAATGATTGTCAGAAATTCACATAAATCAAAGCTTATACATGCAAACTCCTTCAAATTTTACTTTTTAAATATCTCCAAAATAAAACTTGAAAATGTACTAAAATTCTCTATGTACTAAAATGTATGAACATTTTAAAGATACATTTCCAATATCAAAGCATGCCTATTTAATACTTTGAAACATTCTGTAAGGTATAAATTTATGATTTTAAATAATTAAAAATATGTTCCAACTCAGTGAAGGTAGCTTTTAAACTGGAAATAATGTTTTACATTATCATCCTGTTTATCTCTACTCCAATGGAGCAAAACTGTGCATTCAAACTGTCTTTGCAGGTCTGTAGTAGATTTAAGCAGGTAAAGAAAAATGTAAACATAGAACATAGTGATATAGCAAAAGGCATATGTCCTAAGAGGTTATTTAAATTCTCTTTAAAATCTTAACACTGGAAGGTTCAGAGAGGAATCAAAGGTTTCATCCCAAGTGCTGGTGCTGGGGAAGGAATAGCAACTATACACTCTGCCTGGTTTTCTTTGAATTTATTTTCTATTTGATTCTTGACATCTTTCAATAATGCATATAAATTATCACAATTATATTAATTCACAACTTACATCTAGCACCTCAGAGATTTCCTCAGCTCCACCAGGAATATTTTCAGTGGCCTTAAGTTTAAATTCTACTTCATTTAGCCACTTGTTTGCCTTCTCCAAGTATGACAATAACTCATGCCAACATGCCCAAACTTCCTGTGAAAGAAATGTATATCACAAATGAAATATTTTGATAGAACAGTGAGTGTGCGATTTTGCCATTTCCATTTTTAAAACTTCTAAAAATAAAACATATTTTTTACCTTTTCTTTGTAGATCATTGAAAATGCAACTAGTCATTTTGAGCATCTAATATGTCCATAATTACAAATCATTAACAAAATATTTTATTACACGAATAAATTCAAGACTCAGTCATTTACTTTTTTAAATAAAAAATAATTCATCAACATTACAGTCTGGTCCTTCTCAAACTCTTCCAAAATATAGCAGAGGGAGGAACACTCCCAAACTCATTCTATGAGGCCACCATCACCTTGATACCAAAAGGATGTCACAAAGAAAGAAAACTACAGGCCAATATCACTGATGAACATAGATGCAAAAATCCTCCACAAAATACTAGCAAACAGAATCCAACAGCACATTAAAAGGATCATACACCATGATCAAGTGGGGTTTATTCCAGGAATTCAATGATTCTTCAATATATGCAAATCAATCAACGTGATACACCACATTAACAAACTGAAGGAGAAAAACCATATGATCATCTCAAGAGATGCAGAGAAAGCTTTTGAAAAAAATCAACACCCATTTACGATAAAAGCCCTGCAGAAAGTAGGCATAGAGGGAACTTTCCTCAACATAATAAAGGCCATATATGACAAACCCACAGCCAACATCGTCCTCAATGGTGAAAAACTGAAAGCATTTCCACTAAGATCAGGAACAAGACAAGGTTGTCCACTCTCACCACTCTGATTCAACATAGGTTTTGAAGTTTTAGCCACAGCAGTCAGAGAAGAAAAGGAAATAAAAGGAATCCAAGGGCTTCCCTGGTGCCGCAGTGGTTGAGAGCCCACCTGCCGATGCAGGGGACACGGGTTCGTGCCCCGGTCCGGGAAGATCTCACATGCTGCGGAGTGGCTATGCCCATGAGCCGTGGCCGATGGGCCTGCGCGTCCGGAGCCTGTTGCTCCGCAACGGGAGAGGCCACAGCAGTGAGAGGCCCGCGTACCGCAAAAAAACAAAAAACAAAAAAAAGGAATCCAAGTCGGAAAAGAATAAGTAAGGTGTCACTGTTTGCAGATTACATGATACTATACATAGAGAATCCTAAAGATGCTACCAGAAATCTACTAGAGCTAATCAATGAATTTGGTAAAGTAGCACAATACAAAATTAATGCACAGAAATCTCTTGCATTCCTATACATTAATGATGAAAAATCTGAAAGTGAAATCAAGAAAACACTCCCATTTACCACTACAACAAAAAGAATAAAATATCTAGGAATAAACCTACCTAAGGAGACAAAAGACCTGTATGCAGAAAATTATAAGACACTGATGAAAGAAATTAAAGATGATACAAATAGATGGAGAGATATACCATGTTCTTGGATTGGAAGAATCAACATTGTGAAAAGGACTCTACTACCCAAAGCAATCTACAGATTCAACGCAATCCCTATGAAACTACCACTGGCATTTTTCACAGAACTAGAACAAAAAATTTCACAATTTGTATGGAAACACAAAAGACCCCGAATAGCCAAAGCAATCTTGGGAACGAAAAACAGAGCTGGAGGAATCAGGCTCCCTGACTTCAGACTATACTACAAAGCTACAGTAATCAAGATAGTATGGTACTGGAACAAAAACAGAAAGATAGATCAATGGAACAGGATAGAAAGCCCAGAGATAAACCCACGCACATATGGTCACCTTATCTTTGATAAAGGAGGCAGGAATGTACAGTGGAGAGAGGCCAGCCTCTTCAGTAAGTGGTGCTGGGAAAACTGGACAGGTACATGTAAAAGTATGAGATTAGATCACGCCCTAACACCATACACAAAAATAAACTCAAGATGAATTAAAGACCTAAATGTAAGGCCAGAAACTATCAAACTCTTAGAGGAAAACATAGGTAGAACACTCTATGACATAAATCACAGCAAGATCCTTTTTGAGCCACCTCCTAGAGTAATGGAAATAAAAACAAAAATAAACAAATGGGACCTAATGAAACTTCAAAGCTTTTGCACAGCAAAGGAAACCATAAACAAGACAAAAAGGCAACCCTCAGAATGGGAGAAAATATTTGCAAATGAAGCAACTGACAAAGGATTAATCTCCAAAATTTATAAGCAGCTCATGCAGCTCAATAACAAAAGAACAAACAATCCAATCCAAAAATAGGCCGAAGTCCTAAACAGACATTTCTCCAAAGAAGATATACAGACTGCCAACAAACACATGAAACAATGCTCAACATCATTAATCATTAGAGAAATGCAAATCAAAACTACAATGAGATGTCATCTCACACCAGTCCAAATGGCCATCATCAAAAAATCTAGAAACAAAAAATGCTGCGGAGGGTGTGGAGAAAAGGGAACATTCTTGCACTGCTGCTGGGAATGAGAATTGGTACAGCCTTATGGAGAACAGTATGGAGGTTCCTTAAAAAACTACAAATAGAACTACCATATGACCCAGCAATCCCACTACTGGGCATATACCCTGAGAAAACCAAAATTCAAAAAAGTCATGTACCAAAATGTTCACTGCAGCTCTATTTACAATAGCCCGGAGATGGAAACAACCTAAGTATCCATCATCGGATGAATGGATAAAGAAGATGTGGCACATATATACAATGGAATATTACTCAGCCATAAAAAGAAACGAAATTGAGCTGTTTGTAATCAGGTGGATGGACCTAGAGTCTGTCATATAGAGTGAAGTATGTCAGAAAGAGAAAGACAAATACCGTATGCTAACACATATATATGGAATTTAAGGGGAAAAAATGTCATGAAGAACCTAGGGGTAAGACAGGAATAAAGACACAGACCTACTAGAGAATGGACTTGAGGATATGGGGAGGGGGAAGGGTAAGCTGGGACACAGCAAGAGAGTGGCATGGACATATATACACTACCAAATGTAAAATAGATAGCTAGTGGGAAGCAGCCGCAGAGCACAGGGAGATCAGCTCGGTGCTTTGTGACCACCTAGAGGGGTGGGATGGGGGGGTGGCAGGGAGGGAGATGCAAGAGGGAAGAGATATGGGAACATATGTATATGTATAACTGATTCACTTTGTTATAAAGCAGAAACTAACACACCATTGTAAAGCAATTATACTCCAATAAAGATGTAAAAATAAACAAAAAAAACACATTACAGTCTGGGAAATAGAAAAAATAAAAGCATATATAAAACTGCACGTATAAACCTAACATCCCAACACATCAACTATTACCACTTTCTGGGACCTCCTCTAAATTTTATCATATATAAATAACTAGATAGTTAAAAGTATAGTATGGATTTAACTATAGCTCTTTTTAATAAACATTATATCCTATATTTTTTTGTATATTGTTAGGTATATTTTTTAATAAAAATCTAAGGTTTCATTTAAGTAGCTATAGTTTGGTTTCCTTAGTTTTGTTTGCTATTATATCTTTCTGGTGACCATCATCATGAATATGAATTTTTCCATATTTTAAATTATTTCCTTGTGGTATGTTATTAGAAATATGAATATGAACTATTTTGAAGATATTTTTATTTTTCAATGGCTTTTGATATATACTGTAAAAACTAATTAATATTCAAAAGTACTCATATATGAAAAAGCAAAATTTTAAGACTGCTACCAGAAGAATATAGAAGAGACTTTTTTTGACCTTGGGATGGGGAAGAATATCTAAAATAAGACATTTCGTAAAAACTGACCATAAGAAAGAGATAAATAAATTTAATTACATGAGAATTAAAACCTACTCATCAAAGAACACAAGAAATTGAAAAACAGCCTCAAACTTGAAGAAAACAACTGCAAAACTGGAAATAGATGAATATGAAAGGCACACTGAATCAGTTAAAAGATGAACATATAACCTAATAGAAAAATGAAACAAAATCCTGAACCAGTATTTCAAAGAAAAAGATACATGTGATAAACATTCACAAATATGTTCAGACTCATTAGTAACCAGGAGAATGTATGTCAGGATTACAGTGAGATATTTAACACGTTGACTGACACAAATGAGAAGTTTGACAATTCCAAGTGTGAGAGAAGATACACATTAACACAAATTTGTATTTATTGCTGATAGGTGTGTATATTAGAATGATCATTTTGGAAAACAATGTCATTCCCAGTAAGGTGAATATTCACATACCTAACAACCCTGCAACTCCACTTTTCCATACACATCCTCAGAGAAACTGGTTTGGATGGACAACAAAGAGAGTTACAAGAATGTTCATTTCAGTACTTTTTGTAATAACCAAAATAAAAAAAGAAGGAAATGAACCTTAATGTCCAGTGGAAAGAAAATGTACAAATACACTGTATCATATTTACACAGAGAATACAGAAGCAAAAATGAAAACTTCACCAAAGAGAGCCATATGGATGAGGCCCAGACACAAAAATGCTGAACAAAAAGAGCTAGCCCCAGAAAACAATATATTATAGGTTACCACTTTCTACAACCCTCAAAACAAGCAAAGTTAAGCAGTATATTGTTTAGGCATCCACATGTGTATGATATTTTTTTTTTAAGCAGAGAAATAATAAAGACAATTTTCTGTATTAGGGTTATGTCTGCTGGGAAAAAGTAGGAAGATGCATTAGAGGATAAGAATATTAAAAGAGTCATTTTCTATTAGCTTACAGATTGGAAATATTGGGCAAATTTATAGATATAGCAGTGCAATCACTACCACCTGCAATCCCTCCCCCACAACCAAAAAGCCTAGGAAGGAAGTTTTATTTTAGGAGAAACTAAAAATTCTAAAAATTCTATCAGATTCCCCATATTTTCACCTTTGCTCATAGCCCTTGCAAATGATGGAGAACATTCTCTCTCTAACTGATGAAAAGTGTCAGTCTAACCTGCCTTGCTAGCCTACCAATTCTTGCTTAGTATTTTATGTACAGTTTATTACAGAAAGTGAAATTAAGTATTTTGCTTTAAAAAGTGATAGAAATCTTAAATCTGGGTCATTTACAGCTCCTGCTGGACTACAGGCTGTCTTCCTTCTGGGCAAAGATCCCAGTGGGAAAATATAAATATCCCATCTAATACCCGAGGGTACTTTAGAGCTTTGAAGATAAGGAGATGCGATTGGTAATGTGTCTTATTAACTTTGGTGCAGATTGAGATAATGAACTACCTTGCTGATTTAACCATCAGGATGGATGGCCTCTTGTGTCCTCAATGCATCTGAAGGACACAGCTGGAGAGGCTGAATGTACTGGCTTTACAGGTCACCTTTGCAAAATAAAATATAGTCTTACAGCCTGAATTGGAGCTAAAAGCCACTTAGAATAACTGTTAACAGTTTGGAACTTAAAATTACCTTGAAATCACCAAATTCAAAGTGACTTTGAAGAAAGTACAAATGAAAAAGGAAACTTCCATTCAAAATGGAGCTGATGTGGTAAACCCTCCCCCCAACCTGATCCAGTCATATTAAAATGCTAGATAAAATATTTTAAAAAAACCTTTTCAATTTACAGCTGATTTATGAAACAAGTATGAAAAATCCTCAGGTGGCAGAAATAAAAGGGGAAGTTAAGTGCACTAAAGGTTGGGAAACCAAGCTTAACAAAATATTGGCATATCAGAACATAAAAGCTGGGGTATTCAAAACTAATTTGGGATGGGAAAAGAGGCATTGGTCTCATGCATTCCAGGGAGATGGAAAAGCATAAAGCTGAGTGTCACCTCTCCTGGAAACAAGAACTATAAAATCCCCATCCACTGGAGTATAAGGAATTAGCAAGAAAGCTGAGGATCCTTTGGATTTTGGTTGGAAGATAAGGATCCACCGGTAAGGAAGTGAAACCTAAGTTTATGTCACATGAGGATAGAACATAACATCTCTCAGACTCTGGTAGGGACAAATAGAAAAGACTCATAAGGACCCTCCAATAGCCTAGCACAGAAGGGATTTCCAGTAAAATATAATTCCTACTACAGATGAGCTCACAAACAAAAAAATTACAAGCGTGTGACAAAATTCACTACCATTAGAGGGAGTCAACAGTTGTAACAAATGGTAGAATCCATACATTGTGATCAGAGATAACAGAACATTGTTTTAAAAATTTTATAATAAATAAGTTGAGCCTGGTGATAAAAGTTGCCAGTAGGATCTACTTTTCTTGAGACTAACAACCAGAATTCATACTTAAGAAATAAAATGGCTAAGTTCCCTATATTCCATGTTGCTAAAACTTCTGCTAGATGTTTCTACAAGCCCTCATCTAAAGAGAGATGGCTAATGGGGAGGGCACTGGGGGAACATGAAGAGAGGAGAATTTGAAAAGTTAGGCAATCTTTTTTTCTTACCTTTTTATGAGGGTGTTTAGGGGAAACTCATCTGGTCCCTTGGTCCCTTTTCTTTACAGGATCTAAAAGAGCAATGCTCTTCAAGTGGGTGGGTATATTCAGAAAGGAATGGTTGACATGCATTCCCTACTGAGATGCTGGTATGGCCAAAGAGGGATCAAGGACAACTATTTCACGTTTCTCATTCCTAAGAGTTACGTAATATGGGATCTGCCAGCGCCCACAGGCTGATTTGAGATATAGTGGGTAAGACAAAAAGGTTTAATTTTCAACGTGGTATAAGGCTATTGGCAAGAGTCAGCCTGAAATTCTTGTTGAATACTCTGTTATCATGTATGCTTAGGAAATCTTTTCTAGGGTTCAAAGTCCATGTGAACAAGGCCAACTGGGCTCTCCATCAGACCACAACAAACCTATAGAGAACAAGCCAGATCAGTAGTGATAACCTATAGAGTCTGGTGATAACAGACTCATCATCACAGATGTGTGTGGGTATTAACAAAACAGTTAATAGCAACTGCAGCCAGCCAAAGCAAGAACATCAGATGAAGAGTATTTTTCCTTCCTTATCCTCCCATATACTAAAATTAGAAGATTACTATCCAGAAATTGAGAGAAGAGGACTGTAAGATCTTTTTTTCTCACTCCCAAATCTGTATAAATTACTGAACCCACAAGATTAAGCTGGTGGAAGATTTTAATAAAGTATGAGATCAAAATTTATATGAGGCTTTTAGGGCTTCCTTGATGGCACAGTGGTTAAGAATCCGCCTGCCAATGCAGGAGAGACGGGTTCGAGCCCTGGTCCAGGAAGATCCCACATGCCGCGGAGCAATGAAGCCCGTGCACCACAACTACTGAGCCTGCACTCTAGAGCCTGCGAGTCACAACTACTGAGCCTGCATGCCTAGAGCCCATGCTCCGCAACAAGAGAAGCCACCGCAATGAGAAACCCATGCACTGTAATGAAGAGTAGCCCCCACTCGCTGCAACTAAAGAAAGTCCGAGCGCAGCAATGAAGACCAAACACAGCCAAAAAGAGAAAAACAAATACCGGACGCAGCCAAAAATAAAATTAAAAAAATAAAAACAAAAAATTTATGAGACTTTTAATAACTAAAAGTAAATGAAAACTTAGAGGATCAGACTGAAATACTGATTAAAAAGCCAACTATAGGCAGAAAATGGAGTTTAACCTGGTTGGTCTTAGTTACTGGAAAACCAAAACTGTTTCATGCTATTACTCATTAAGTTGAGATTTCTCAACCAACTATATTACATAAGTTTAAATTGTTTAAAGGAAAAAACAGAATTACACAAAAGCAGAAGATTATGCAAAAGAGACAAATTTGCAAAACAACTAAGTAAAACATTGAGAAATGGAAAATACAGCCTTTGAAAAAATACAAACACACACACATATAGATAGATGTGAATGCAGAGATGAATGTATTTATATATCAAAGAATAAATTATGCACTAGGCAGGTGAAGAGAAAACTTGAGAACTGGAAGATGGGTTTTAGAAAATTACCCAGAATCCAAAAGATAGAGATAGAAATATAGAAAATATTAAAGAGAAGCCAAGAATCTGAATACAGGATGGGGAGATTCTTCATAGATCTAATAAAGGTTCCCCTAGGAAGGAATGGAGAGATTAGGAGAAAGAAAACCTCCAAAAAAGTTTTTTGGAGACCACCAAAGAAAGAAAGAATCTTTCTGTTCTTATTAATACACCAGGTGACAAAGTACAAATGAAAGCAAATTACACATAGATAGACTGAAACTGCAATGCATCAAAGACAAAGAGAAAATGGAAATGTACCTGAGAAAATTATAAGGAAACGATAATTTGGCAGCAGACTTCTTGACAGCAAGAAATTGCAGAAGAAAACAGAATAACATTTTTCAGTGTTGTAAAAAAATAACTCCCCTAGCATAATCATATGCTCAGCTAGGCCATTCCTCAACACTGAGAGCGAAAAAAAAGGCATTTTCAGTCATACAAAGTCTGAGAGCACTTGCTATTCACACTCAGTGAAAGAGCAGAAGCAAAAGAAGGGTACAGAAAAGCAAAAATCATCACAGAAGTTGGTAAAATAGTGATGGCAAATCTAAATAAATATTAATAATAATAATTTCAACAACACAGTGGCAATAGCACTGACTAATTTAGGGGGATAAGAAATAGGGTGCAACAACAATATGGAAGATGGGAAATAAATTCAGAGTTAAATGATTCTAGTGGTTCTGCTATATCATTGTTAGGTGTGCAGAAATATTTATCATTGGTGGACTCTGTGGATTAAGGTATGCAAGATAGTATTTAAGGTAATTAAGGGTTCCATTAAAATAAATAGCATATATATTCCAAACCAGTGGAGAAGGAATAAAGAGAGACTAAATAACTTGATAACTTTAACACGAAGAGGAAAGTTTAGAAGTGCCATTACAGATGAGAAATGGAACGATAATTCATAAAAAATCTTGAAAATTTTGTTATTAATATGAAAATTAATTAATTTTGGAAAACATACCCCAAAATAGATTTCTGGAGGAGTAGCATATTTCTTTTAACATCTTTAATGGAGTATAATTGCTTTACAGTGTTGTGTTAGTTTCTGTATAACAAAGTGAATCCGCTCTATGTATACATATGTCCCTCTGGCGTCTCCCTCCCACCCTCCCAATCCCATCCCTCTAGGTGGTCACAATGCATCGAGCTGATCTCCTGTGCTACGCGGCTGCTTCCCACTAGCTATCTATTTTACATTTGGTAGTGTATATATGTCCATGACACTCTCTCACTTCGTCCCAGCTTATCCTTCCCCCTCCCCGCGTCCTCAAGTCCATTCTCTACGTCTATGCCTTTATTCCTATCCTGCCCCTAGGTTCTTCAGAACCATTTTTTTTTTTTTAGATTCCATATATATGTGTTAGCATATGGTATTTGTTTTTCTCTTTCTGACTTACTTCACTCTGCATGACAGACTCTAGGTCCATCCACCTCACTACAAATAACTCAATTTCCTTTCTTTTATGGCTGAGTAAAATTCCATTGTATATATGTGCCACATCTTCTTTATCCATTCATCTGTCGATGGACCCTTAGGTTGCTTCCACATCCTGGCTATTGTAAATAGAGCTGCAATGAACACTGTGGTACATGAACAAACAATCCAATCCAAAAATGGGCAGAAGACCTAAATAGACATTTCTCCAGAGTAGCATATTTTTTTTTTCAGAGTAGCATATTTTTAAGTGAACAACATGAATAATAGAAAGCAAAGAATAATGATGATGTAAAGAAATTAGGAACCTAAGAAAACAATATTTAAATGTTTTATTTGAATATGATCAGAAAGCACTTCCTTAGATATAAAAAGTCCTTATCTCATATAACATGATATTGAATCAGTTGTGACTTCCTTGAAACTTTCAGGGTCATCTCTTCCCATTCTTTGTTTTATTTTCTGTAGTACTGACATAGCACCAATTGAAGAGATTTCCCTTTATATTCTCAGCAACTATAATAGTTCCTTGAATACAGAAGGCACTAGGCAAGTGTGTGAGGAGTGAATTGGATAAAAAATGAACAGGGACTGATAAATAAAGAAGGAACTGGAATTGATAATGGAGAAACTTGGAGTTGTAATATTGGAAATCTTGGGTACAGGGTGAAGGATACAGTTTTAATATTTTTTAAAGGTCTACTCTATTGGTCTGAGTTTTATCTGCCTCTAAACATAAAACACTTAATATAAAAAGCTCCCTAAACAATCATGTTCTTCAACAATAATGGGACACCTGAATTCTTTATCAACTATATTCACAAAGATGACTCAGTTTATGCAGGAGAAGTTGGCTGAATTTAAAGCCCAATTGGTGTGCAGTATCTGGCAGCTTCAGCATTTGGTAGTAGGTAAAGTTTTGGCGTCCTTGACATGATACAAACTGCTAATAAACAGTATTTTCACATGGAGAATCACAGTTTGCTTTTGTTACAATTACATGGTAATCACTTGGGGTATCTGAATTCCTTATCAAGTATATTCAGAGTATCATAACCTAAGGAGTAAAGCATATGGGAAAGATAAGGCAGGACTTATGATAATACATTAATATAATGTAAAATGTCCAGAAAAAAGCTAGTTAGACAATATGTCTTGTAAAGAACTCTATAGGGCACCACAATTGTTAAAGAGAATTATAATAAGATATACTTTCTCCCCAGAATACCTTCCTGCTAAGATAATTATATGACTTTATGGACATTCAAATATATGAAAAAAGAGAGACCAGTTTCTATAAATCTTGAGAAAACTTATTCATGGGATTTTGTGACCTAATAATAATAATAATAATCATAACAACAACAACAGACTGGGAGTGGCTTACAAGTACTGAGTGCTAAGCTAAGTACTTTATATAGAATAGCTTATTTAATTTTCTCACTCTATGAAATCAGTATTATTTTTATGTCCATTTTATAGATAGGAAACAGGTTTATAGAAGTTAAGCAAATGGCCCACAGTTGCAAACTTGTAAGTGCCTGAGTGAAGAATTTGAGCCTAAGTAATCTTAAACCAGAGTTTGTGTTCTTAATCACTATGCTTCACATATAACCATAAGCTGACATATACTAATTGATAAAGATCAAGAAAAGCAACTGACTTCCAAAGTCTTGCATTTCCCATTCAGCCTGGTGCAGAGCCACTGGTAGTTGGTGGTCAGAGTGTCAAGTTCCTTTTTTAAGGCCTCTTGTGCTGCAGCTGGAGCTTGAGCTATGACATTGTTTACAGACTCAGTGAGGAGTTTCACTTTTGCTTCTTTTTGCTGGGCCTCTTCTTTAGCTCTCTGAAAAATAAACAATGCTCTCTTAATAGCAAGGCAATGACTTTACTTTCAAGATGCATTCCTATATATCATATTCTTTCTTCCTTGCAACATTTCTGTTAGAATGAGATTAATAAAAATAAATCCACTACTGACTGCAATCACTTCCATAAATTTGAGTTTAGTGATGGGACTTCCTTGGTGGTGCAGTGGTTAAGAATCCACCTGCCAATGCAGGGGACATGGGTTCAAGCCCTGGTCTGGGAAGATCCCACATGTCATGGAGCAACTAAGCTGCCCATGCGCCAAAACTACTGAGCCTGCGTGCCACAACTACTGAGCCTGTGCACAGCTACTGAAGCCTGTGCGCCTAGAGCCCGTGCTCTGCAACAAAAGAAGCCACCACAATGAGAAGCCTGCGCACCACAACAAAGAGTAGTCCCCACTACCCCCATCTCGCTGCAACTAGAGAAAGCCTGCGTGCAGCAATGAAGACCCAACACAGCCAAAAATAAATAAATTAAATAAAATTTAAAAAAAATTTGAGTTCAGTGACAATTGGAAACTTGCAGGAAAAAATTTATAATCAGAATGTAACTGACCTTTAATCAGAATAGTTTGAAAAGTAGTCTGTATGTGGATGTGTATTTGTGGAGAACACACACACACACACACACACACACACACACACATATGTGAAATAAGCAAGAAACAAATATTTCAATGCTAACTAGGTTCAAAAATATCTCATAGTCTAGAATTGAAATCACTTATAAATTACTCAGATGGATGAATATTGAAATCAGTGCAAATATCATTATTTAAATCAAAGAATAATTAACACAGAAATAAGTCTTCTTAATGCTATATTTGGAACATATTTTGTTAAAAGAAAGCTGTGTTCAGTAACTGAAAATGCGTAAGAGAAAGAGAAGAGAAATTCCTGACATGAGGGGGCTGGCCTAGTACAGCTATGCCTTGGTATTCTTGTGTTGAAGATAAACTGTTTCACAAAACATCAATATCAGACATGCTACTTTGTTACCACTGCAGATCATGACAGAAATTCCACTCCATAATCATGTAAGAATATAGACAAAAACATAAACGATGCCCAAACCAGAAAATATCAGACACTTCCCCATCCTGTTAATGAGTCACTGCTGCTTCTTTATCAATTATTACGTATCTTCAGCCTCTCTCTAGTCTTCTCTCCTTCCAGGAAAAATGTATTAAGATACCCAATCACAGAGTTACTCCTACTAGGTGTCAAAATGAAATCCAGAGCAAAGCCCTTAAACCCTCCCTTAAATCATCTAACACAAACCCACATCCTACAACAGGTTTGAATACTCTTACTCGTATAACCCATGGTTGCCCATGGTGTGTATTCTCCCTCATTACCAAAAGTAATAAACTCAACTTGTTCAACTACAGGAGTGTTGCTATTCGTCTGTGGGTTACTATGAAGGCCGACCTTGAGACAAGCTTTCCAGCATAAGTAGTTTATGCACGATGTGAAGGAAACAGTGGTAGGGAGATGGGGAATGGAAAGAGAATGGAGATTAGAAGGGTATACTTATTAACCCAGCAATTGCTGTTGGTGACTGGAGTTTAATCCTGCCAAGAAGCTCTGGGAAACACAGGTCTCAGGTTTATCCCACTCAGGGGTGAGGGCACTGGGGTATTTATACATCATCTCCCATCATTGGTTGAACCCTGTTGGGGGAATGTTAATTTCCTAGTATGTGAAGCCATACTCAGGTGGAAAAAGTGGGATTCGGTGGCCTCAGAAAGCTGTCAGGTAAAGAAATGCAGATTCTGGCAGGTGGAAGTTGTGCCTATATGCAGTATAGTAGTGAGAATAAGGGGATATAGGCAGTAAATGGGCAAAGTCAGCTATAGAATGCCTTTCTAATTTTCAACACAATCACTCTATGCCTTTGGATTTAGTCCCATAATGCCTTAAAAAGTATAAAATACGATAGCAAATGCAAGTTGTTTTGACTATTAAATGACTGCCTTCACTGATTTTAATTGATTGAAATTTTATTTCAAAATTTTAAATAAATCTGTCTTTTGGCACACTGAGCATGGGATTTGTTTCTATGCAAACCATATTTTGGCCAGTGTAATTTTAGCATTAAAAACAACTTTGACAAACATTAATCACTTAGTATGTGCTACTGTGTGCTATGACAGACATGTCGTATGTACTACCTCACTGGATATTTAACGAAACCTTGTGAAATAAGTTTTGTTTTCTCTATGTTACACATCCGAGAACCGAGGTTCAGAGAGTTTAAGTAAATCATCCTGGGAGTTACATCTTTTCTTTCACATAGCTTCTGTTAATCCCATCTCAAATCCTCTGTGAGATGAAGAAGGAACATGATGTAGTGGATCCAGTGAATGAAATTGCATTTTATGCAAATTATAAACAACCCATGAAACGATCAAAAATGCAGAATAAGAAACATTTCCCCCTGATGTTTAGGCGTTCATAAATTCTTTTTTAAAATCAGGCTTAGAAACTGGGAAAGGTTCAGAGAAGAATGGTAAGAGAAAAGGAGATCATGACCAATTTCTCCACTGCAGGGAAAGGTAGAAAACTAAATGACTGGTATAGTTTAGACATAATCCTCATTAGAAGTGGTGGCTTTTTTTCCATATATTTCTAGGAAGCTAACCATCATAAGCTCAGACACTTTTCATTGCCAATACCTCGAACCAGTGGTTGTCAAAATGTGCT
Organism: Lagenorhynchus albirostris; assembly: GCF_949774975.1. Lineage (NCBI taxonomy): Eukaryota > Metazoa > Chordata > Mammalia > Artiodactyla > Delphinidae > Lagenorhynchus > Lagenorhynchus albirostris. The sequence continues at coordinate 103,701,260 of NC_083116.1, read as the reverse complement.
TCCTTGGAACCACCTTGGAACTTATTCCTTGGCATGACCTGGAAACTTTTCAGAAATGAAAAATCTCAGGCGCCACCTCAGTCTTCCAGGTGATTCTGATCCTCCCCCCATTGGGATTATTCTAGCCTGCCCCCCCACAGAATGAGAATAGCAAATACATGTATGTAATTCCTAGTAAACACTAGGACTAGAGTTACCATATTGTAAAAATTTTAAAAAGAAACAAAGAAAAACATCAAAAACTGAAATTCCAGAGTTTTTTTAAAGGGTTTAATATAAATTTCAGCATACAGTCACTTCAGACCTTCAAAAGAATCAGATGTTGCTAATGAAACACTCCCCTTGGCTCTTTTATGTTAATAGAAAAGTTTTGTTTACAGAGAAAAAAGAAGTCAAAAGCAGCATTATCATTTTCAAGTAAAACACAGGAGAGAAAAGTAAAGAAACAGAAAGTCTCTACTTTTTATCTGACTAAATCAAGGAGAAATGACGAAGTAGGTCTATGAGTCTCTTCCGACAATGAAGAAAAATTTGCTCTCAACAGGAGGACAGGTGGAAGCCTGAACAAGGTACTATCACTACCCTCTAGGTAGGGAAACAGACTGAAAGAGATTACCTTGACTGGCAGACGGAAAACAGAAGAAATGCCAACTCCCTTTGCTGTTGTGGACACAAGCTGCCTGAGCTTTTCCTCTTTTCAATATTACCCCCATATGCACCAGTTTTGTAGCTAAACCTGTTATTTAAACATGCAAATCAGTGTGAACTGATTGGTTGGGCCACTCATTTCAGGGATTGTGTATAACTTTTTAAAAAAATTTGAGACAGTCTACTCTCCAGTACTGGAAAAGGAAAAGGGATCTGACTGAGTGGTTACCAGATAAGCAAAGTGTTCAAGGAATGAGGGGAGAGGGCCAGATCCAAACAAAGGAACCAGGAAACACAGAACAGCTGAACACAAGCTGACTGCTGATTATCTCCTTAGGGATATGAAGTAGTGGCTATGCAGCATTACAAGAGATGGCGAGAAAAGCCATGAGGGAATTGAGACGTGCGAGGAAAGGCAAGTGGGGTGGCACATGCTTCACAGAATGGAATGGAATGGCATATCATAGCTTAGAACAGCTTAGAATGGGATAGGGATAGAGGGAAATATATTCTTGATTCTACCACAGATAAAGCCTGTGACTATGAGTAAATTATTTGACCCATCTGGGAATTTCCGTTTTCTGATCTGCACAGAGGAAGTGTGGACTAGTTTCCTTCCAAAGTACCCTCCAGCTCTCACATTCTATAATGATATAATTTCCTTAATGGGGACCTCCCCACAGTCAAACTTAAAATCATTATAGTCCTTCCAATGGCTTTCTCATTTCACTAAGAATGAAAACCCCTCCGTATCCTACAAAGCTCCTGTGTTAGCAGATATCTACTCAGCCCCTACAAATCACCTCAGGTCATTTATCCTGTTTTACTCTCTTCAGGCAGGTGGGCCTCTTTCTCTTCCCAATTAGCCTTAGGGTCTTTGCAGGAGCTCTTCCCTCAGAATGGAATGTGCCCCATAAGACATTTTTAAGGTTGGCTTTTTCTTATGATTCTTATCTCAGATTAAATATAATTCCTCACAAATGCCCTACAAATCAACCCTTTCTAAAACAGCATCTCACCACCTCCAACTGCCACCTGCACTCTAGTTATTATTTATTTCACAATCCTGGTTTATTTTTTTGGGAAATCATCATGATCTCAAATGAATTTTTAAATTTCTCCATTCATTGCCTACCCCCCCCCCCCCGCCCCAACTAGAATGAAAATTCCAAGAAGTCAGGTAGCTTTTATGTATTGCACACTACTGTATTCTGTGTCTAGAAGGGTGTTTGACAGTAAGTATACAATATTTCTTGATAAATGAATGATGTATGGTATTTTTAGATTAGAATGATTCTGTAGTTTTTAATACTCAAAGACACTATTACTGTTTATCCAAATATAGTCTTCCTTATATGTTTCAATTTTAATTTCCATGTGACTAAAGCCATATGATATCTTTGATATTTAAGCATCTGAGTTTTCATGTGGGCACATTCTACTATTAATTACAATATTCATTGAATAATCATATAAAATATATAATAAAGTGCATATAATTAATTTCTTACCACACAACAATGATAATAATAATGGTAATAATAATTAACTAGTTTGGGGCATCTATTTTGTGTACTACATTAGGACTTTTATGTTTCACCCTTCAAATAATTCTGAAAATCAGGTATTTTGATATCCAGTTCACAAATGAGGGAATGAAAGCTCACTGGGCTTATGCAACTTGCCCAAGTTTACACAGTTGGCAAGGGGCCAAAGCAGGTTTTAAACCCAAGTGTCTAGCTCCAAAATGATTCTGCTCCATCATGAGGCCTCAAACCAAACAAATATGTATTAATAATTCACCTAGGCTAATGTGGTTAAAAAATGTGTTATTGCTAGTACATGAAGATAATAAGTATCATTATAGCTGCAAATCATTGAGTGCTCACTCTGAGCTAGGCAATTTACTTACATTTAAGTTTCAATCCTCAGTTGATACTTTCAAGTTATAAAATGAGATGATTTACACATGAAAAAATACAGGATTACACTGACTACTGAGTTGTCCGGGGCCATCCTGAAATGCAGTTGTGTAGATCCAATTACCAAGCTTCACCTCCCAGTCCTTTCTACATACCTGTTTCCTTGGTCCTAAATCAATGTTGTATTTTTTATCCTATCGTTTCAAGAGAAGTTCATGTAAACACAGTCCTTTTATCCATATTAAAGACCATCAGCTAAAATATTTAGTACTCCCAAATTCTAAGAAACCCTTTAAACCACCAAATTAACACAGCCTGTTGACATTTCCAACTGTCATTTCAATAACACTTTGACATATTTCCAGTTTGAATTTGCATCAGCTAGAAACATCTAATGTGAGTAGCTGATTCCAATCTCTTAATAGTACATAATTTCAAGGGGAAAATGCTCCAAACCGTGATTGTCAATATTTATGTTGTGACCACAATGCATAGACTTAATAAATAAAAAGTTTAAACATTCTACGCAATGTATATCAAACTTGAAGCTAAATCAATCAAAAAGCAACCTCTACTATTAAACCAAGAAAAGAGCCGACTGTGCAGAATCACAATTTGTTTTATTTGGTTTCTTTTACCTTCATCTCTTCAACTGCTGTCTGTAATTCATCTGGGGTTTTATATTCAAAATCTCTCTCTAGGTATTCTTCTTCAGCTTGTGTCATCCATTCATGCATCTCTGATAAATCTTTCTGAAGGCTTACAGTTTTATCCAAACCTCCCTTTAAGGCCTCCTTTCTGGCATAGACCTTCCATAAAACAAACCAAGAAGTAAAGCATGAATATTGAAAGTCACAAAACATTACCATTATATTATTACTGACAAATCTGTAAATAATAGAAAGCTTAGATACAAAAGATGAAGCAAGAAGTAAAAAGCTTACATGAAGGAGGAAAGTAAGTCATAGCAATTGGATACACTTAATTTCACCTAAGTGTTAAAATGAGATATAGGCATTTCCTTGGCATAATGAACAGATTCTCTTAAGACCATAATTTAGCTATTGTGTATGGTAATGCATTTCTGCAAATGGAGAATAAAGAAAAACATTGTTTCAGTTGGAAGAGTAAATTTATTGGCACACAATAGAAGTAGAAATTCTTTGTGCTCTTTGATGCTGTTTTACAAGTTCAAATATCCTAGGAACTTAATAATCATATACCTACAGAAAACTCTCATAAAAAAGAAAAAAATAGAAAATGGATAAAAGACATAGTCATGTAATTCACAGAAATAAAATTAAAATGAGGCCATATATATGTGAAAAGATGCTCAGTATCATTTATAGTTAAATAACAGCAAATTAAATTAAATTAGTATGTTTTCAAATATGAGACTGGAAAAAACTAGCAAAAATGCCCAGTTTGAGCAGGAATGTGGGAAAAGAAAAGTTTTTATACCCGTTGAGGGAAATATCTGACATAGTACAACCTTTTAGACAGTAAATTGGCAAAATGCATTAAATTTCTTAATGTTCATAAATCTGAGTCTACTCTTCCACTTTAAAGAATGAATCATACAAAACGAAGTGTACAAAGTTGTATGTACACTATTCAATTCAGCTTTGGAGACAGCAACATATTGGAAACAAACCCAAATGTGCTTTCATGGAGAGTTAGTTAAATAAATAGTGGGATACACATGTACACACACAGAATAGGATACCACATAGCACCAATACATCTATACTGAAGTGAAAGTTATCCAGTATTTAATTTTAAATTAAAAACACAAGTTGAAAAACAGCATGTGTGACAGGAGACTTGTGCCTTGTAAAGCCTCATACATTTCTGAAATACTAACTTTATAACAGAATTTATTACTTATTAACCAGAAAGATAGCAAAACTTAAAATACCTAAGAGAAAATCATGCATGCTAATAGCTTTTATAAAGTACCCTGCTGTAACACACTGAGGGAAAAATCTCAGTTCAGTATTAGAATGATTATATATAGTGCTTCTCTTTTACCTTAAAAAATAACTCTAGGGACTTCCCTGGTGGTGCAGTGGCTAGGAATCTGCCTGCCAATGCAGGGAACACAGGTTCGAGCCCTGGTCCGGGAAGATCCCACATGCTGCGGAGCAACTAAGCCTGTGTGCCACAACTATTGAGCTTGCGCTCTACAGCCTGTGAGCCACAACTACTGATCCCATATGCCACAACTACTGAGGCCCACACGCCTAGAGCCAGTGCTCTGCAACAAGAGAAGCCACCGCAATGGGAAGCCTGCACACCACAACGAAGAGTAGCCCCCACTCGCCGCAACTAGCGAAAGCCTGCATGAAGCAACGAAGACCCAACACAGCCAAAAATAAATTAATTAATTAATTAAAAAATAACTCTAATCAAATTATGTTATTCTTCTCTCTGGGATTAAGTAGAGTTCTATCTTTTAAATAACAGAGTTGTAATTGTAAAGTCTTAATACATAAGGCATACTTTTAGTATAATGAAGTTTTCATGGTACTTTACCAAATACTAAATATGTACAGAACCATCATCATATTAATTTTCCTTACACTTTGCAACCACCCTAAGCCTAAGGTAGTTAAATTAAAACTACTTTCTTTACTCTCCTAGGAGAATGTAGTGCTTCATCTATTGAAGTGTAAATGATGTTTCATTCTGACACAGCTAGAAGCATGTATCTAACAATTACACTAGTTAAGGTATAAAGATTATTTTGCATAGTCAATGAGCCTATAATAAGCCCAAGTAAACAAGCTGTTAAATTTCTACTTAGATACTCTGCTATAATCTTTTGAGGTAGTTGGCAAAGTGACAATAATATTAGAGTGACTAACGGAACTTAGGCAAAGACTTGTAGTAAAAAACATATTGCATGCTATAAAACTAAACCAGAAGAAAGGGATCAGGAGTGATTATTTTAAAAGGAAAGAAAGAAAAGAAAAGGAATTCATTTTGAGGTGACAGCATGAGTGCATTGGAAAGAACACCAGCTTTGGAATCTGGATACCTGTACTCAGTCACTAACAAGCTAAGTGAACCTGGAAACATCACTTCATTTCTCTTTATCTCCACTTCTTAACTAACCTAACAATTGGAGCAGAAGATTTCCAAGGTTTTTTCCAAATTTAACATTCCACAGCTCTACAACTGATCAGAGAGAGATGAATTTTTTTTTGTGGTTTCGTATTTTAGAAGGGTTTCTGTGAAAACATTGAGGTTAAAATCACAATTTCTCCCTCACCTTTATCACATTAGTGATGTCAACCTTCTAGCCTTAAATTTACCAATCGACCGCCAGTTTCAGCAGATTATATTGCATCAACCTCTTGATAAAATAGAAAGTTCTTCATGTTTCCTGTTCTAGAATTTGTAAATCTAACATTCAGCACTGCCCCTCCCCATTCTACTTCCTTTCCCCCCACCTTTATTAAGATACAATTGACATAAAACACTGTTTAAAGTACACATATATATTGTGAAATGATTACCACAATAGGATTAGTCAATGCCTTCATCATCACACATAATTACCGTTTTTCTTTTTATCGTGAAAACATTAAAGATCTACTGTCCCAGCAACTGTCAAGTATAGAATATAAAACTGTCAGCTGTAGTTACCATACTGTAAATTAGATCCCAAGAACTTCCTCATCATAAACCAGAAGTTTGTACCACTTGACCAGAATCTCTTCATTTCTGCCACTCTGCAAGCCCTGGAAGTCCCCATTCTACTCACTTGAGTTTGGCTTTTTTAGATTCCACATATAACTGAGATCATACAGCATTTGTTTTTCTCTGACTTATTTGACCTAGTACGATACCCTCAAGTTTCATCCAGCTTGTTGCAAACTGCAAGCTTTCCTTCTTTCTCACAGCTGAATAATACTGTGTGTGTGTGTGTGTGTGTGTGTGTGTGTGTGTGTGTGTGTGTGTGTGCGCGTGCGCGCGCCACATCTTCTTTATCTGTTTATCCCTGACCAAAGCTTAGGTTGTCTCCTTATCTTGGCTATTGTGAATAATGTTGCAATGAATTTGGGAGTGCAGATCTCTCTTTGAGATCCTGATTTCATTTCCTTTGTAAATATACCCAGAAGTGGGATTGCTGGATCATAAGGCAGCTCTATTTTTAATTATTTGAGGAATCTCCATACAGGTTCCATAGTGGTTGTATTGTGTGTGTGCTGGAGGCCGCGGGGTGTGATGTCTAGGTTATGAAGCTGGGAGTGAGTGGCTGAGGCAGGGTGGAAGACAAAAATCACTGGAGCGGTTACCAAGGAACCGAGGGCTCAGGAACTAGAAGAACCATCTAAGAAGATACTGAAATCACCAAGAATTATGACAGGAGTTAACAGTGAGTCAGCTGTTAAAATACTCAAGGAATGAGGCAGAGCGACCCAGGGGTCTGTGGATGACTGCACCCAAAAGAGGTATTGACTTGGAAAGACAGTGATCTGCAAGGTGCCAGAATGACATCCACCTGGTTTCTAAATCCAGTGTTTCTTGATAACTATCTAGTATAAATTTATAGCCACTAATAATTAAAATATATAATCATACATTATTTAGAAATTATAAATGCTTTTATAATTTTATATATGTAGGTTTATGTCTATTTCATATCCATTTATTTTATTTAACAAGTGGTTATTCTGTGCTAGATACTGATCTGTACACCTTACAAACACAAATTCATTTAATTATTATTTTAAAATTCTTATAAAGCAGGCAGTAATATCATCACATTGTAAAGACTGGGAAGCTGAAGCACAGAGAGATTAAACAACTCTTCCAGGATCACACAAGTAGTTTATGGTGAAGGCAAGATCTAAACCCAGGCAATCTGGTTCCAGAGCTGTTGCTCTTACACATTGTTTGCCTCTCTATCCACAAGAAAGTCTTCTCCATCCATCAGAGTTTTTATTTTATCCAATTTGGCCAAATATTTTGGGGAAGTGGGTCTGACAAATCTTTTCATTGTGAGATAGGAGTTATCTTACATAAATGTTATCTTTATTTTTGTGTACATAGTTTATACGTTCAATTTAAGCACCCCACTTGAATTCCAGATGTATTTTGACTGTCTACTTCTCCAAAATAAACATGACCAAGATAGAAGTACTGATCATTCTATTAAGCTAGTCAATTTGGTTCCTCCCTTAGCTCGCAGTCTTTCCTTCTTTAAAGGCACAGTAGCCAACACTGTTGCTCAAAACAGAAAACTCTGAATATGCTTATCCCTCCCTCCCCATCACCCTGGACTTTCTGCAAGCATTCTCCTTCAGCAAGCACTGCCATTTCTAATGGGGTCTGATAAAACATAAAATCAAGAAACAAATGTGTACTTAGGATAAGAATAATGATCAAGGGTGGATGTGAGTGTGAAAGCCCTGACGAAAAATATAACAAGGAAGAACTTGCCTAACTGGTTAGAAGAAACAAAAAAAATGAGTGACCACATTGAGTGAGATAAGCTTGCTGAAGTTGGCCAGGGAGGATAGAGTTTCTACAAAGTTTGACTCACACAAGCACTTTGGTCCAGTTTGCCTAGAATAACACAGCCCCTCTTCATGTTAATTACTGTATAATGGGAAAATACACATAAAAGCAATGAACAGTAATGAGACAGAGCAACAAGAGTTCAAACCAGCTCTATCTCTATGGGAGAACTTGGAAAATTATTGGGAGAGGTTTGGACAGTTAACCAAACATGACGTCATAAGAGGATTATACGTTTCAAATTTCTTCATGTCTCTCAATCTCCACTAACATCCCCGGCTGTTCTTTGCCAGTATTATTTCCTACCTGGATAACTGGGATTCCTACGTGCTTCCACTTGTGCCCCTTTGGTCTATTCTTCATATAACAGGATTATATAGCAAACTTTTAAACAACCACTTTACATGATGCCACTTCTATACCTAAAGGTCTAATAGCTTCCCATCGTACCTGATATGAATAGTAAATCCTCACTGTGACTTAAAAGAAAATTAATGACTTATTTCCCGCCCATTTTCTCATAAAACTTTTTTTGCTGTTGTCCTCTCCCTTGCTCTAAATAAACTGGTGTTGTCCTTTCTATTCATCCATTAAAAGCATTCAACAAAGAAATACCTTTCATACTGGCCTTCCAGGAAAACATCAATGATAAAATCTATTCTCTAGGTAATATTTTTTTTCCTGAACATCCCTTCTAGAACCAGCTTACTGCAGGAGAAGAATGCAAGCTAGCTGACCCAGGGCTATCTCATCTGTGAGTTAATAGAACTGCTGAGCATTTGTCAGTGATGGTATTAGCTGGGTGACTTGCCTTGACTTTTACTTGTCCAAATTCCTTTCTTTTTCAAATTTAGTTTTTGCCTTTTGGCATGATTTCTTTTCAACTTTCAAAGGTTACTTAGAAATAACGAAAGACTGACTGCCTCTAATACACGTAAAATGAAACCTATCATTAACTTCAAAAAAGGTATTAGTGTACTGAAAAGCAGTCACTGCATTAGGTCAAAATTTCATCTTTTGAACAAGAAGTATCTGATGTACACTACATGTGTATGTAATATTTTCTCTTCCGTAATTTAATCTTAAAATTGGAAATAAATATCTATAAAACACTCTGCTATATAAAACTGAGGAACTCAGATGTGAATGTACAGTTATTTTATATGTTTTCTACTGAGCTATTCTTAACTATTTCCCAATCTTAATCCATTTATTGAAAGGGACGTACTGAAGAAGCCAAACTTGTCAATCTTAACAATCAAAAGTGAAAAATACTTATCATATTTGTACATATGCATGCATTACTCATTCATTTTATTTCTGTACCAAGTATAGAAGTAAAAAGTATCTTTTGTTGATCCAACTACTTGTATAAAGTTATGCACTGGAGAAAAGATTCAATAAAAATAATGCCTAAGAAAAGGGCCTTATTGTTCAGAATGACAGCTGCATGCGATAAGGTCATTTTAGGACCCCAATAAGATGAATATACTATTTAAAATATCTACTATGAAAATAATTTATATGCTAGACAAAGGCTAGTTTTAATTAACTGTGCTTTAAAGCAACAACATAGAGACTAAACTTTTTAAAAGGGCAATGGTGAAGGGAGACATTAAGAAATCATAATTAAAAAGAAGCGAGCCACAGAGATTGAACATACCTGTCGGCACATGTGCTCCCACTGAGTGTTAAGTTCTCTGAGCTCTGTCTCCAGTCTAGAAGCAAACTCTGGCTCCGCTTCATTCTTTATTTTCTGTCCACCTTCATTGACACTGTTTAGACTGGGCTGAATTGTCTGAATATCACTGACTAAAAGCTAAGGAAATAATTCAATTTAAGTTAGCTGAAAAAATTACCACAACCTATTTGAAATGCAACATAGGTAGGAAACATATAATTAGGAATCATGACACTACACATGAATTTTGCCCTTTAAAATCTGAAATATATGTTGCAAAAAAATGTTCAGTGGTTTTTATGGCATGAATGAAATAGGGAATTATGTATCTGTAGTCTACTTATATTAGTTACAAAAGTAAATACGCTTAATACTTCGTGTGAGAAAACTGCAAAAATGATGAGTTTTATACATTATTATTTTTGAAGGAATTTTGATTTTCAAACACAGGGTATTGCAATAATTGTTTATAGCAAGATGGTGTGAAGGTTATTTTTAAAATGGATTTGCTTTTTTAGCTTTTATTCACAAAGAAAGTTCTTTAAAGAGCTAGATTGTTCTCCTCCCACTGCATGACAATTGTATAATCAATATTATTTCAAAATACACGTTGTCTTATACTACAGTGCAACACACATGGTAAGAAAAACATAGTATGACTGATAACCTGTAATAAGATATAACAAATAGCTCAAAAAATTCTTTACCTTTAAATTAAACTGCATGTTATATCAAAATAATACTGTAAAGTGAGTGTTGAGTAAAAGGCAATATTTTGTCTATTTCTCTCTTATTTAGCCCAGTTTCTCAACCTTGGCACTACTGTCATTTTGGGCTGGGTAATTCTTTGCTGTGGGGTGCTGTTCTGTGCATTGTAGGATATTTAGATGCATCCCTGGCCTCTACCCACTAGATGCCAGTAGCATCTACCCCACCCCAAGTTGCCACAAATGAAAACGCCTCCAGACATTGCTAAATGTCCCCCAGAGGGACAAAACTGCCCCTGGTTCAGAATCATCAATATAACTAAATAATATTTTCCATATAAAAGTCTTCATATGAAAAGTATCATATAAAAATCTTACCCTGCACTGCTTCAGCTGTTTTTTAAGAATTTCTGAATCCCCAAGGGCAGGCCATTCCTCTTTCAAGAAAACATCAACTTCGGCCATCCATTTCTTCAGGGTTTTTATGTGATTCTGAAATCAGAGACCCATTTTAAGGCATTATTGGGGTGCTGATTTATCTTAACACAATTCATCACGGTGATATGTTTGAACACAAGCCTAGGAACAATTCCCATGTTTGAAGGATGTCTCTATGTAGCTCTTCAGGAAAAGAATATTTTCTCTAAGACTGCATTTTTATGGCCTACTGTATGAGCACTGGTGTATGAAGTCTGCTATTGTTAAAAATAAAAAATTACTACCAAATGTGGTTTTATGATGTTGCTCTTGAGAACATTAAATCATATCCCCCTCTAGAGAAATTTTAAGTTACAAAACAACTCATGATGATACTAAGAATGTGCCCTTAAGTACATAAAACAAACTATGAACAGTAAACTCAATGTAATGGTGTCTTTATAGCCTCCCTAAACCTGAACTTCCAAAAACTGTTTTCTACAGTTGACAGTTTACATAGCCCCTCCAGTTGAGAACTTTCAGAACAAGATTTTGTCATCTTTAAAGAGAGAAAAAATTTGCTTTTCGTTTCCCATTTGCCTGACCAGGGTGAAGTAATGATCAGGTGGAAAATGTCATCTTTTATCATTTGTAAATAGCCAAGTACATCCCATTATTTTCTCACATAATGTCTGTTTGTTCTGCTGCTTTTTGGGGGCTACTTTTCAAGTGTATGATTTTTCAAACTCCTTTATTTGCCTACAATTCAACTATGCTCTCCAGATGTGCTACTTTCTCCTTTCTTAATTAAATTTCTATTGAAAATGTGTGCTTCTCAGAAATTTTCCTCTTCAATATGATAAATAATAATGACTTTAAAAGCATTTGACTGAATCTAAAAACTTCAACATTATTATCTGGCTGACATCTTTTGAGCCTAGTTTTGCTCTTTTCTTCACATCACCACTGTCCTAGTTTAGATCTTATTACTGGCTCCTTGATTATTGCATTAGCTCTTTTTGGTATCTGCTTCAGTCTTACTCCACTCTAATCCATTCTCCACAGTGGTGCCAATATTATTCTCTCCTCCTTCCTCTTCTCAAAGTGATGTTTTAAAAACACAGATATTATCTTATCTTTCCCCCCTTAAAGTAACAGTTCCACCTTATCATTATTTTTAATCCCATCACCATTAGATTATAATTCATATTCCAAAGCATGGTGAGCAACCCATTCACGATCTACCCCCAGACCACTTCTCCAATCACATATTTTATTAATCTCCAAACATATCTTTTGTCTCCCCAATATTGAACTACTTCCAGTTAATTGAACATACTGCTCCATTTTGTCAGAAACTCTTTCTTCCTCTTTTATTAGGTGCCTAAATTCTACTTATTCAAGGTGTAGTAAGATAAACCATGCTCCAAGAACATTTCATAACCCCTTTTCCCAGTTTATGTTGCTTTTCTTCTCTTTCCACTATCATAACGTTTACTGCACTGTTTAATTTACTTACTGTGGTAGGTTAAATAATGACCCTCCAAGATGTTCAGGCCCCCATCACTGGAACCTGTGAATACGGTGCCTCATATGGCAAAAAGGAATTCGCAGATGCGATTAAGTTAAGGATTTTGAGATGGGGAGATGATCCTGGGTTATCCAGATGGGCACAATATAACCACAAGGGTCCTTATTAAGACGGAGGCAGGAGTGTAAGAGAGAAATTGGAAGGTGTTATACTACTGGCTTTAAAGACAGAAGATGGAAACATGAGCCAAGGAATGTAGTTTCCAAAAGCTAAAAATGACAAGGAAACAAATTTTCTCCTAAAGCCTCCAGAAAGGACACAGCCCTGCCTATACCTTGATTTTAGCTCACTGAGACTGACATTGAACTTCTGACCCCCAGAACTGTAACATAATGTGTGCTGCTTTAAGCCATTAAATTTGCAGCAACTTATTACAGCAGCAATAGGAAAAAAATACACTCACCTTTCTCCTTCACCAGAACATGGGCTCCTTGATGGCAAGGACCAAGTAATTGTACCCTCTTTCGCCAGTGGTACTGATAAAAATGTATTTTTATGTATATGTGTGTATGCATGTATATGCATGTACACATATGTTCCTACGTAGAGACACATAAATGTGGATGTTGTGCTTTAAAGAATGATTTAAAACTGCTTGGTCTTTTGGTTTGTGAAAGGTAAGAAAAAAACAACTAAGTAGCTGGACTGGGATTTAGATCCAAAGGCGTCTTATTCCAATGCTTTTCCATCATGCCATGATGCTTTCAAGATTCTTCCCAGCATTAACATTCTTCACAATAATTTACCACATAAGAGAGATATTACCTGCATCACCAAATGTTTTAAACTTCAGACTACAGTGTAATTGTTGGTTTACTAATGCTTGGGTGATCAGGTGGCACTATCCAAACAAATTAAGTCAGTAGAAGTTGGTTTGTAGAAGGTGATGGGGTCAAATTTATACATAAAATTACAAGTGAAATATGCTGATGAAATGATATGACTATATTACATGGTAGATAACTTCTTATCTATTCATAAGCTAAATGATACCTCTATTTAGAGGACAACCAGACTAAAGAAAAGATGGGTTTTGAAAATTACTGAGCTAAAAACATGTTTAAGTCCTATTGGTATTGGTGAAAAAAAAAAACTAATTCTAAAGAAAATCTAAGAAGCAGAACTCTTAATTAAAGTTTTCTTAAAATCAATAGGCAGACTATACTCCTTTGAGACAGATTTGTGTCTTTTGACCTTATCACTGACTTTGAGGGACTATGGAGGTTAAATGTCTTTAAATTTTGTAACTCATCATTAGGAGACAAACAAGTAAAGAAAAAAATGAATATAAAAAGTAAAATCTTGAAGTACCTGAAGTTTTCGGAGTTTAGCCATTTGCTCCTCCAGCTTTTGGCAATGTTCGACCAGCTGGGCACAGAGTTTCTTCCATCGGCCCTCAATCTCTTCAAATTCTGACTGATATTTCCTGCTAATATTAGAGGGCGCTTTCCTTGACATCTCTTTCACAGTGGTGCTGAGATAGTTTAGGCCATTTTGTTGTTCTTGTAGAGAGTTTTGTAAAGCCTCAAAATTAAAAAGAAGAAAGTGCATTTATACTAACTGATGAATACTAACGAGTTTCATTGTTCAATTTCATTGACTAATTTCAGATAAATCAAATTACTTAAAATGAAAGCTACGTGATTCAAACATCTAAAAATAAATGATGTAACATCAGTTATAAAATAGTCATTTAAATTCTAATTTTAATAAGAGTAGTTTACACATTATTTAATAATATTTTATTTAAAAATCTATGCCTAGTCTTCTGAACAATGCCAAATATATACAAAGCTATATATTACTGAATCAAAGAGCTTTAGCACACCTAATTTTATTACATTTTGTCTGTATATTAATAACTGCATTTTTGATTCAATTAATGGAGTTTAACTTAATTATACTGAGCCTTTAAGTAAGATAACTTTTAACCTTCATAGATAAAAATATAACTAAATCAGATTGATAGATGTGATAACAAAGCTCTGAATAAGTTACCAGATGGAAGGTTTACTAATGCCACTTAATGAATGTTTTTTTATTTTTCAAAAGACACTGCTCTGTTCTGTAGTATCACAGTGAAATTCTAGGGAATTTTGGGGAGAATTTACAAACTTGATTTTACATTTGTACTGTATAATCTATTCCACCCCTTATAATACGATGCATATCTTTAGGTTTCACCGACTCAGTATTTATTTAAATGTTACTTTCTGGTTATAAACTAAAAAGGGTGAAGATAAAAAATTGAAAAAAATACCCATTATATACAACTATTACTTTTTTTTTTTTTTTTTTTTTGCGGTACGCGGGCCTCTCACTGTTGTGGCCTCTCCCGCTGCGGAGCACAGGCTCCGGACGCGCAGGCTCCGGACACGCAGGCTCAGTGGCCATGGCCCACGGGTCTAGCCGCTCCGCAGCATGTGAGATCTTCCCGGACCGGGGCACGAACCCGTGTCCCCTGCATCGGCAGGCAGACTCTCAACCACTGCGCCACCAGGGAAGCCCACAACTATTACTTTTTACATAAACTTCCAGTTCTTTCCATGTAAAACTAAACCCTGAAGAGCTAATCATATTTTACCACTCACATATGCATAATTATGTGTCAAACATAATTTGGTGGTTGCATACCTTATGTTTATTTTGTGATATGTTATTTTTTATTTTTATTTTACTTTATTAAACTGTTACCCTTGATTATTTACACAATATCTAGTATGCATAGAACTACATTTTTTTAAACATCTTTATTGGAGTACAATTGCTTTACAATGGTGTGTTAGTTTCTGCTTTATAACAAAGTGAATCAGTTATACATATACATATGTCTCCATATCTCTTCCCTCTTGCATCTCCCTCCCTCCCTCCCTCCCTATCCCACCCTACTAGGTGGTAACAAAGCACCAGGCTGATCTCCCTGTGCTCTGCGGCTGCTTCCCACTAGCTATTTATTTTACGTTTAGTAGTGTATATATGTCCATGCCACTCTCTCACTTTGTCCCAGCTTACCCTTCCCCCTACCCATATCCTCAAGTCCATTCTCTAGTAGGTCTGCATCTTTAGTCCTGTCTTGCCGCTAGGTTCTTCATGACTTTTTTTTTTTTTTAGATTCCATATATATGTGCTAGCATATGGTATTTGTTTTTCTCTTTCTGACTTACTTCACTCTGTATGACAGACTCTAGGTCCATCAACCTCACTACAAATAACTCAATTTTGTTTCTTTTTATGGCTGAGTAATATTCCATTGTATATATGTGCCACATCTTCTTTACCCATTTATATGTTGCTGGACACTTAGGTTGCTTCCATGTCCTGGCTATTGTAAATAGAGCTGCAATGAACACTGTGGCACATGACACTTTATGAATTATGGTTTTCTCAGGGTATATGCCCAATAATGGGATTGCTGGGTCATATGGTAGTTCTATTTTTAGTTTTTTAAGGAACCTCCATACTGTTCTCCACAGTGGCCGTATCAATTTGCATTCCCTCCAACAGTGAAAGAGGGTTCTCTTTTCTCCACGCCCTCTCCAGCATTTATTGTTTGTAGATTTTTTGATGATGGCCATTCTGACCGGTGTGAGATGATATCTCATTGTAGCTGTGATTTGCATTTCTCTAATGATTAGTGATGTTGAGCATCTTTCATGTGTTTGTTGGCAATCTGTATATCTTCTTTGGAGAAATGTCTATTTAGGTCTTCTGCCCATTTTTGGATTGGGTTGTTTGTTTTTTTTGATATTGAGCTGCATGAGCTGCTTCTAAATTTTGGAGATTAATCCTTTGCCCATTGCTTCATTTGCAAATATTTTCTCCCATTCTGAGGGTTGTGTTTTCGTCTTGTTTATGGTTTCCTTTGCTGTGCAAAAGCTTTTGAGTTTCATTAGGTCCCATTTGTTTATTTTTGTTTTTATTTCCGTTTCTCTAGGAGGTGTGTCAAAAAGGATCCTGCTGTGATTTATGTCACAGAGTATTCTGCTTCGGCTTTCCTCTAAGAGTTTGATAGTTTCTGGCCTTGTATTTAGGTCTTTAATCCATTTTGAGTTTATTTTTATGTATGGTGTTAGGGAGTGTTCTAATTTCATTCTTTTACATGTAGCTGTCCAGTTTTCCCACCACCACATATTGAAGAGGCTGTCTTTTCTCCATTGTATATTCTTGCCTCCTTTATCAAAGATAAGGTGACCGTACGTGCGTGGGTTTATCTCTGGGCTTTCTATCCTGTTCCATTGATCTATCTTTCTGTTTCTGTCCCAGTACCATACTGTCTTGGTTACTGTAGCTTTGTAGTATAGCCTGAAGTCAGGGAGCCTGATTCCTCCAGCTCCGTGTTTCTTTCTCAAGATTACTTTGGCTATTTGGGGTCTTTTGTGGTTCCATACAAATTGTGAAATTTTTTGTTCTAGTTCTCTGAAAAATGCCAGTCGTAGTTTGATAGGGATTGCATTGAATCTGTAGATTGCTTTGGGTAGTAGAGTCATTTTCACAATGTTGATTCTTCAAATGCAAGAACATGGTGTATCTCTCCATCTGTATGTATCATCTTTAATTTCTTTTATCAGTGTCTTATAATTTTCTGCATACAGGTCTTTTGCCTCCTTAGGCAGGTTTATTCCTAGATATTTTATTCTTTTTGTTGCAATGGTAAATGGGAGTGTTTTCTTAATTTCACTTTCATATTTTTCATCATTAGTGTATGGGAATGCAAGAGATTTCTGTGCATTAATTTGTATCCTGCCACTTTACCAAATTCATTGATTAGCTCTAGTACTTTTCTGGTAGCATCTTTAGGATTCTCTATGTTTAGTGTCATGTAATCTGCAAACAGTGACAGCTTTACTTCTTTTTCGATTTGGATTCCTTTTATTTCTTTTTCTTCTCTGATTGCTGTGGCTAAAACTTCCAAAACTATGTTGAATAATAGTGGTGAGAGTGGGCAACCTTGTGTTGTTCCTCATCTTACAGGAAATGGTTTCACTTTTTCACCACTGGGGACGATGTTGGCTATGGGTTTGTCATATATGGTCTTTATTATGTTGAGGAAAGTTCCCTCTATGTAGAACTACATTTTGAGCTAAGCAATTTATTGTGAGCCTTCTCCCATGTCATTAAGTATTTTTCAAAAACAGATTTTAATTGCTTCTGCAGTTCATTTAACCATTTCCCATTATTAGCTGTATAAATTAATTTTAAGTTTTCCACTCTTTTAAATTATGTTTATGATCTATTTATGTATATCTCTATGTATCTATATCTGAAAAGTTTTCCTCAGCAAAACTTACATTCAATTTACATTCCCTCCAATAAGTGAGATGTAGTTCATTGCTGCCAGATCTGCACTTACTATATCTTTTGGGTTTCTTTTTTTTTGCAATTTAGTATGTAAAAAATAGTATCTCATTTTGTAAATTTGTACTACATCCTTACAATTTCTTTTGTTAATTAAAGTATAGTTGAGTTAATATATTAGTTTCAGGTGTACAACATAGTAAGTCAGTGTTTTAATAGATGATACTCCATTTAAAGTTACTATAAAACATTGGCTATATTCCTTGTGCTGTACAAGATATCCTTGTATCTTACTTATTTTACACATAGTAGTTTGTACCTCTTAATCCCATACCCCCATTTTGCCCCTCCCCCACCCCTCTGCCCACTGGCAACCACTAGTTTGTTCTCTGTATGAGTCTGTTTCTGTTTTGTTATATTCATTTGTTTTATTTTTTTAGATTTCTTTTTGCACTTTAGTACGTAAAAAAAATCTCATTTTGTAAATTTGTACTACATCCTTTACAATTTGAGGTACAATTTTTCATAGGATTAATGGTCATTTATGTCTCTTTCTGGTGACTACCTTATTAATGACTTACTCAGACAAGTGTTTTCCTTATCTCATTTTTCTTTAAAATTGGCTCTGGTATTTTTACAATGTTTGTGATCACTTCCATTGATTTTTGTGCTTCCCCATATGTTTTTAAAGTTTTATTAAAAATTTCTCCAAAATTTATGATTAAAATGTTTTTGACTTTTTAATCTATGTGGTAGCTTGTTTTGGTGTAACATTTGACACAAGGTTCTAACTTCATTTTTTTCAGTTAGTTAATAATTCATCTTCTCAATAATATTTATAAATAATTTTCCCTCCATCACTGTTTTATCAATGGAAATACACTGTTCCATTCATCTGCATACAGTTTCTTTTATACTTAACCCACTCTCCTAATTGCTATACCTTTGTACTCTTATGTCCTTACATTTATAGTTTTATTAAGTCACATATTCTTCAAAGTAAATTTTGGAACTATTTCAGGTATTACAAACAACAACATAAAGGGGCAAAAAGATTAAACAGTTATAGGTTGTTTGGTATTATAGTAGAGGAAATAGTTTAAATAGTACAACATATACTGGGAAATGTTTAAATAAAGATTTCTTTGAAGAACTTCTTCTAAAATTACTTTTTTAGGAAATAATATTTAATTCCCAAAAAAGAACTCTTGATATAACAAAGTTAAATTTTTAACTTTTTTTCTTAATTTAATTCTCAAAATGTGGACATATTATCTCAGCTCTTAATACAATGAATGAATACACTTTAATGTCTTACAAAATAAAATGTGATTAGATATACAACACAGGCTTTTCAGAACTAGCAGGGAAAGTATTCTAAAATCTCATACAAATTATTTCTTTAATTTCCCATATTAGTATTTTATTTCCTGATATAAGACTATTAAAATACAGTGAATAGAACTCAAAACTTAATTACAATATTACATCAAAAGGGGTTTAAATTAAAACTAATTTTATAACTACATTAATTTTACCACTTTCTTTTTGGAAATGTGAGATGAGCTCTAAATCAGCAAGCAAAGGGGAGGAATAATACCAGAACTTCTATAATAATCAAAATCCATGTTTCTGAAAATACACACGAAGCAGGAAAGAATATACTTCTTAAGTAGACCGTATCATTGTTTTCAAAGATGGAATTTTTATCTTATGGAGAGAAGGCACAAATGCATAAAATATTACACTTTTAAATTCTTAATCTTCATTTTTTCAGCTGGTAAACTATTACACTTGTCACGATTATTTTAATTCTAGTATTATATTAAGGTTATACCAATGTGATTGCTTGATAGATGAGATCTGTACTGTATTGTTTAAGACATTTAAATAGTCACAGACCTGTAACTCCCCGAGTCTCTGCTCCATGATCTCATATTCAGTGACAGTAACCTGAGGTACAGAGAGTTTGGTTTCTGACTGCTGGATCCACATGAGGATGGTACTCATGGTCTCCTGATAGCGCATGGGTGGCAAAGTGTCCAAAACTTTATCGAAAGGGAAAAAAAGAGAATCATTTAACCATTTAAAACTTTGTCATTTGTTTTCCTAAGCTGCCAGCAAACTCAATCATACTAATAATTACAAATATTAACAAAGTGTGAAAACGTGAATATACAGATTAGAATATGATTATGTTGTTGAAGATAAATTCCTATTACATGCCTGATATTTTGACAGAAACTATGCATATATTACATCGAATCCTCCTATCAGCCTTGCAAGATTTGCATTGTTTAATTCATGTTTTTTAAGGTGAGGAAATGGAGCAACAGAGAGGCTGAGTAACTTGCCCAAGGTAACACAGATGGTAGTTGGAGAAACCAAGTAGAGTTCATGTATATTTGACTTTGAAGACTACTCTCTTTCTGTATTATCATTTGCCTTTGGGGAAAATAGTATCATTATCTACAGCAGGTGATATTTTATATTACATCAGTTCATGCTGTATTTTACTAAAAGAAACACAATTTGTGTGCGTTTAGTGTCAGAAACTCTAATAATGATCACGTACATTATCATTCTTAATTCTTACAATAAACCTGTAAGATAGACATTTTTATTCCATTTACATTTGAGGAAACAGAGGCTATAAAAGAAGGCCAACTAATCTGTTCATAGTCAAACATCTAGTAAGTGTCACAGCCAGGATTTTAAACCAAGATCATCTTGTTTCAAAGTCAAAGCCACCAACAGACAATGTACTTTCTCTAACATATATATATATATATATATACACACACACACACACACACACACCCCACACACACATATATGTATATGTACATACATATATTCATTCCAACTATATATAAAATTAGGGAATGAAATTTATATATATATGGGAAAGTACAATGTGTGTGTATATATAGCTATATACAAGTTTTTAATCTAAAATGTATATATACTATTTATTACTATATATTATTTTCTATTTTATACACGCCCACACAGATTATGTGACTTAAGTAGCTATACTGACCATGTTCAAGGTTGAGAATTTTGGCAGAAAACTGGAAACCATAAAAATGATCTTAAGTGTTTTAAGAAGAATAAAAAAGAAATTGTAGAACTGAAACATGCAATAAGTGAAAAAGTGATAACACAATGAATAGGTTTAAATGCAGATTAGACAAAGCTAAACAGAGAATTAGTAAACCTGAAGGTAGGCGAGAAACATATACGTGTGTGTGTGTGTGTATGTATGTGTATTTATATATATGTATACATGCATATACATATATATCTGGAATGAAGCATGAAGAGACAAACAGACGGAAAATAAAGATGAGAGAATAAGAGACATAGAAAAAAAGAGTAAAATGAACATAAATGTATCCCAGAATCACAGAGAGACATGGGACAGAAGCCACATTTGAAGAGATAATGGCTGAGAATTTCCCTAAACAGATAAAATCACACTGCAAAATACTAGCTCAAATCACTATATCCAATTGCATTATTTAAACCACATTATTTTTATCAGATAGCCTATGAGTTTCACTTCTATATACCAATTCCTTCTGAACTAAATGAGAAGAATATAGGAAAGTACTTTGCACGTTTGTTAAGTGGGGTTTTCAAATGGAAAATATATTTCTAGAAAGTGTGTTAGAAAGGGATACTGAGAATTTTACTCAATGTGCTTATATTTATTTGGCAGTTCATGCCCAAATATATTTTAAGAGGCCTTCTTTAACCTGAGCACTTCTGATTTCATACTGGAGGATCTCAAAAGATCTCTGTGGTACTTTAAACCTCACTGCTTTCTTTCATATAAATAATGTGTTTCTCTGCTAACTACATACATTTGAATGCTAGGTAATTATTAATAAAAACAAAGAGGGATCTCATGAATAGTACTGAAGTAAAGCAGTATTTCGTTATGATGAAGCAAAGAGATGGAAGGAGACAGGTCTATGGGTAGAGACAAGGAGGTATGTTTATAAAATGTACCAAGTTTAGTTTAACTGAACTTGAACATATACATTCTGGAAAACAGTGCTTGTTTTCCTTGTGGCAGTGGCTGGGACACAATAAACATTTATTAGAAGCTTGTCAGAGGTGATATGAATCAGTCCAATTTTATCCAGATGATGAATATATGTCAGGAGAGAAAGGTAAGTATAGAAAGAGTTGATGAAGATATTAGGGTTACTTTTTATTAGAAAAAGATCAACAGGTTTTTCATTAACATCTATCAGAATTGCTTCTCCATTCTGTTTGTACAGAAGGAGGCTGTGTAGCATGACAATTAGCAAGTCTGATTATGCAGTTCAGTAAACCTGTCTTTTGGAATTGGCTCTCCACTCACTAGCTTTGGCAAATTACTTAACATTTTAGCATCTTAGACCTCATTTATAAAAATGGGGATGTAGATACTTTGGGGAGAATTAATTGAAGTCATTTATTATTCCTTCATTCAGCCAATAATTATTCAGTGCTCTGAGCACCAGGGAAGCAAGAAGTAAAAATTAAAATAGCAAAGCCTTGGCTTTCATTATGCTTAAAATCTAATTGGTGAGTCAGAAAATTAACAAACAAATCAAGAAACTATAATGACTAATAGAAATAAATGGCAGTGAAGAAAAATAAAGTTATGGCGGTGGGGGGGGGAGATCCTTCCAGATAACGCAATAAAAAAAATTTAAGATTGAGAATTAGATATAAAAATGTTGGAGCAACGAGGATTTACACAAGGGATGGTGGGCAATCAATAGATTAGCAATGGAAGATACTACCATCTCCAAGCTTAGAGGGACAAAGGGAAGAGGTGTGAGATGGTGTTACAAGAAACCAATAATTGGAACCACCCAGCAGGAGCTGAATTCACAGGGGGATTCCCTTTGGGGATGCAGGGTCCCTGAGGTATGCTGTTTCCAGAGAGGGCTAGAAAGTTGGAGGATTCATTCTCAGCCACTGATGGAGAGGCACCCTGTAACACTGAGAGGGGAAGAGAATATTCTATCTTCTCTCCTCTTCTCACCTTCAGTATCCTCCAAGTGCCTCCCACTGGCTGAACCAAGCAGGTAGACAGTTTAAAAAAAGGATCCTAGGAAGTGTAGTTTTCATAGGAAGAGCAGGGAATGGCACTGAGAAGAGACAAACAGAAGATCTGCCTGGAGATGATGGTGCGAGTGCGTACAGAGGGGAGGGAACGGAATTTGAGAGGGGCAACAAAGTACATCAGTGGTTTTACCAATATTCCATTTCTTAAGTTTAGTAGCTCAGTATGCAGATTTCTATTTTTTTCATTATTTAAAAAAATGTCTATATGTTACAGAAACTCTTTGAATACAATAAAATTATTAAATAAAATAAAAAGGATAGAAAGGGACCAGACAGTGAATAAAAAAGCCCTCTCCTTGGAAGTATCACTTGACAAGAGACTTAAAAGCACTGAAGGAGGGAGCCATATGAATACAGAGAAGAAAGGTTTTCCAGGTGGGTAATAACAAGTTTAACAGTCCAAAGACATGAGTATTTCTAGTAAGGTAGGAGCACAGCAAGGAGGCAAGTGTAGCAAGAACAAAGTGAGCAAGGTGAAGTGTGGTGCGACATTAGGGCAGGGGAAACTACGACCATGAAGGCCTTTGTAGATCTTAATAAGATGCTACATTTTATTCTAAATTTGTCTCTATATTTGCTGATTACTGCATCCATTGTTGGGTACATATTTGCTATTATTATTAGCTAGAAGGGAGATGCAATACAACAGGAAAGTGAAGGAGACGTACTCAAGACTAAGTAGAAATTTTAAGAGTTTAATACAAAGTTTTATCTATGTTAATAAAAGGAGAACACTTCCTTGCTAGGGAGAGAACAAAAGCTGAATAGAGGCACTCATGTTCTTTCATTTGTGGGGAGAGGTAGGTTCCTTTGAACTAATTTTACTTTCTAGAGAACCAGATGCATAGCCAAACCTAAGACATTGCTCTGAAATGATTTACAACCACACACACATACACACACACATGTCCACACATGAAGACATACAATGCATGCATATGAATATCCTAACACACACAGAGTGAATTTAAAAAGTTAGTGTCCACTTCATCCTGCAAAGAGAATCATGATCAGACCAAACTTTAAATAATATAATAGATAAAGATCAAGGGAAATGGTAACAAAAAGGATGAAAGTGTTTTATTTGTTTAACTTCAGGTTTACTTAAATACTGTTGTTTCAGTACTGGTTAATACTTAATGGTCATTTAAAAATACATATACAAGGCATAGTTTATTATATTGCACAGCATATTTAACCATGTATTTGGAAGAGTGTTTAGACTGTGCTGAGGATAATCTTGGCATTTGTAGCATCCTGGGGAAAGATTGTATTTGTAGTTGTAATTGTACCTACATTAAATGAGAGGAAACAAAGATTTTCTGACTTGTCAGCTTATCACCAAAGTGATAAGGTAGCATGAGCACTGTACAAGTATAAAACAGTTACTTAACTCATAAGTATATGTTATAATATTATAGATGGTCCAAAACTCAGTCAGCATCCACCTATGGAATAGATCAAAGGAGGGAGGGAGGAAAGGAGATAGACAGATAGACAGACTGACAGAAATAAAATGCCATACATTCAAAGAATCCATTGTTTTTCAGCACAGGCCAGCATAAAACAAAAATCTCTCAAATCCAGAAAGAAGATGACCACTGAAACATTCTATATTATTAAATAATAAATTTGATTGATCTTTCTTCTATTAACCAATACAATTCTAGCTAGATCTTAAGAAATAATCACAACTTGATACATTATTTTTCTTTGTGTTAGACAAAATGTCAACAAAGTATGCATTAATTTGCATTATTCAATGAATAACTTACATTATGTAAAGTCTCATGTTCTCTTCAAAACCCTGATAAAGTATTGAAGAATCCAGACCACCATTGCATGTGGGCACTATTTACCATATTGTATAGATGGAACATCTTATTCTGTATTCTGATTCGGGATGTTTGGGCACATTTTTTTCCTTGAAATCTGGATCCTAAGTAAACTCTCTGGGTGTTTCACAGGTGGATTGCTTTGGGGAGGAGCTAGAACTGAAACAGGACCTAGCAAGTCCATAGTTTCTGAACTAGCTATCTCACTACCCATGTGTGGGTTCATCAATCAGGAAATACATCTGAAGAGCTGTGGGAATAGTTACCCAATGGGCTCTAATCTCACCCTCAAGTCCACTTCATTTCTAAGGGAGGCCCTGACTGTCTTCTCCCTTCTTTAGCTTCCTTCTGGTCTCTCAGTTTAATGAGAAGGGAAATATTTCAGTTTCTGAACTGTTGATATTTTTCTGTATAACTGCTTCGGATCAGTATTCGGACGCAAGACGTAAAGTTCTCTCGTTGAGAGCTAAACCAAACTTCCACTCTATTCTGAGAAGACAGAACAACTTGTGAAAAGATCAAATGCCTTTGTTAGTATCTCACAGGTAAGTTATTTAGCTCAAGCAAAAACCCACACAAGGGAAGATCCTTCCTCGTCTCTCCACGTGTACTTTTGCTTCCTTTCAATCTATCCTCACTGCTCAGTTTCTGAAAATGCAAAACTGATTTATGATGTTATATCACAGCATAAAACCCATCAGTATTGTTTCATTTTTCTCATGTTAGTGTCTAGAACCCTCACCGTGGCTCATAAAAGGCCCTTCTAGACTGTTTGCCTCTCTAGGCTCACCTTGCATCACTCTCTCCTCTCTGTGCTCCAAGGACACAGGACTTCTCAGATTCTTAGCTAGCCAGCACCTACTACCCTTAATCTCACTAATTCCTGTTCATCTTTCAGCTTCTGTGTCCTCTCTGAGGACTAAGAAAGATAATTTATAAGACTGTTGTTTGTAGACTAAAAATTACTATGAATATAGAATACATTTAACTTTTAATATTATTTTCTCATATCATCTTTGCCAAATACCAACCACCAATTCCTCACACCAGTTTTCACCATTTAAAGTACACTTAAGATGTCAAGATTTTGTTTCATTGTGAGAACACTAGTAAAGAAGAAAAGGAAAGAGGGAATGAAAGTCAAGATGGATTCCCAAGATGGTAGCTCTTACTTGCTGAAAACTTAATATGTTCAAAGCACCATGTAGTAATACAAGAAATGAGATTTACTCCCCGGTGTAAGTTTGGGGGAAAACATACATATGGAAAATTCCTTGAAAATAATTATTAATTAACAAACTGAACTGCAATATGACTTGATGTGGTGAACTTTTATTCACCATTTTTATATATGTACATAATACATATATATAAATACATATTACATAAAATTATATATAATTTATACATATAATACACAATATATGCAATGTATAAATTATATATACACAATTTATATATAATATTTAATACACATAATGCATATAAATTATATATACAAATATAAATTGAATAATTTATAATTCATATATATAATCCATATTTAATTAATGATTATTAATGAATCAAAATAAGTTTTCCAAAAGAGTGAATCAAAGTGTTAGAGATATTTGGTTAATATAGTGGAAAGGAGTACATTTATTTAGACATAAATGAAATGAAAATATTTGGCACTTTTATAAACAATCATCATATATATGCAAGATAAAGAGAAGACATGCTAATATAGATGGGTATACTGATAGCTATATGAACAGAGGTTATATATTAATATATATTTATATTATGGTGTCATAATCAAATCTGTTATCATCACATATCAACATTCTGAACACCTTTAAAAGAAACAGAAAAAAATGTTAAACTTTAATATAATGAATAAGTCTATGTAAATTAAAAAATTTTCAGTGAATAAGCTCCTCTGACAACCAGTTACAGTATAACCATTAACATGTACTTGACATTAAGGGAGGTTTATGGATTTTATGATAAGAAAAATGCATTATTCTTAAATAGGTCAACGTTTGAAAATTTAGGACATTTTCAATCTTCTCCCCAATTGATTTTACAGAGGCCCAGCAACAAGTACACTGAAATCCACAAGAGGGAGCTGACGTTACTGTAAAGTTGTATTACCTGATTCCCTATCAGGAAAATAAACCCCTCAGTAAAAATGACTTTGAAGTAAAAGAAAGGGAAAAAAATGCATTTATCTTTCATTACATGACCTCACCAGGAAATAAAAAGGAAAAAAAATAGGAAAGTGAGGAAAGCCCGTGTATTACCCTATGCTGATTCTAGCAATGTTATTATGTGGTAAATTTTTTGCACATTTGCAAAGGAAAGCAGTTAAAAATGTGTGTTCCAACAAATTAAAGTTTCAGTAGAAAACAAATATATGTTCTTGTGATTCTCATGACAACTTTGAGGATGACTTTTAAAAAAAATATTTTTATCTTAATGCCTTAAAAATCTAGTTTTACTCTATAATCCTTTGTGTGTACATATATATACATATGTATATATGTGTATGGTGAACCAAAGACCCATTCACTAATGCTTAAAAATGTTCATAAACCTGCTTGTCAAAGGAATTTTTGTCTGATGAGTAGGGATATTTGGACTGTGTATTAATATCATAAGAGCAAACTGGTGAGAGACAAAATTGACATCCTGAAAAATTTGCTCGTCATATGGTAGGCATTTGCATAATTGCTCCACTCATATGTTGTATTTTACCAGTAAATGAGAAAAAGAAGATATTGTATATTTATAGTGATCCAAGAGTAAAATGTAGCCCAAAGAATAATTTGTCCTTGGCTGAGTTTCAGTTGCCACATGTATGCTACAGCTATAATAATCTTCATATAAATTGATAGAAGTATTAGCAAGATGCCTAGCTAGATATCCTTGCACATGAAGCAAACTGGATTTGATGAAAACCTACTAACAGGGCTTCCACTGCTCTTTTATTTCCTTCAATGTTCCAAACATTTGACTGTAAAATTTTCAACCCGCCAAGGAGAAGTTACGCCTATACACAACATATACTTTATTTGTTCTTCATAGTCATGACATTATTATGGAGGGAGCAAGAAATGGAAATCTAACAGATCTGTTTTCCAAAAACAACATTCCATTAGTTGTTACTACAGGTTGTAGAGAGTATGGTTTCTTTGATGGAAATCATTCTTTCATGTTAGTACTTTCTCTTTTCACGATAAATAACTATTTTGGAAAACATCAAGTTAGTCATTTTAAGTATTTTTACTTACTTGTCTGTAGCTCTTTCTCTCTGGCCTGCATATCAGCAAAGACTTGGTTAAAATGATTTGTAAAGGCCACAAAGTCTGCATCCAGGAACATTGGCCCTTGTCCTTTCTCTTTCAGGGCTATGCTTTGAATTTTTAATCGCTCAATTTGAGGCTGAAGAACTGACAGCCGGTTGACTTCATCCTGTACCATAATTTAGAGTATTAAAATAAATAACGTTTTTACTTTGCATACATTACATTTTTGCAAAGAAAAGTATTAAAAGGCAGTGATGCAAACTTAGCTTAATGCCCTTATCAAAATATTGGTAAGAAACATCCATGATGGTTGAAGCAAGCCTCCAGCACAGGTGATCAATTTAAGAATACCTTGACTCTTCATTCAATAGATATCATCATATACAATGATTTTTAAATTTCAAAATGACATCATTTAGAACATTAATGGGCATAAATATATACAGCTGAAAAGTACTATGAATGACCTTATATCTTCTTCATAAATCAAACATGGATGTTTCTCTACCCCGCTCATGTCAAAATTGTGCACCTTTACTTCAAATTCTAAGCTCATTCAATGAACAATTTTCTTTAAATTCACTTGTGTAGAATATAAATTGTATATATAGCTACATATGTCTGCATATATACATACTACATTAAATTACAAATGTTTATATATTAATTTTATATAGATTACATATATATGTAATCTATGTAATATTTATCTATATACACTCACATATTTGTGTCTATAATTATCTAAGTTTTGTACAGTCTTATCACTTCTCCTGACTGAATAGGCAATTACCATCATTTTAATTAGGGAGACTGTTTGCTCTGCTTTACTCTTGTTGTCCTGGCATAATTGTTAACAGCACTCCCTTTCACTCTCAAGGCTACTCTGATTTAGTTGATAAAAATCACAAGGACACTCTGCCGTGCTGTCCAATGTAGTAGTCTCTCATCACATGTAGCTACTGAGCACCTAAAAAGTGCTTAGTCCAAATTTAGATGTGCTGTCATTGGAAAACATACACTGAATTTTGAAGACTTAGTATGAAAATACAAACTCATAGTTTAAAATAATGATTAAATCTTGAAATGATATTTTTGATATATCAGGTTAAATAAAATGCATTATTGAAATTCATTTATTTACCTCTTTTTCCTATTTAAATGTCATTTCTAGAACATTTCAAATTACACATGACTTGAATTTGTGGCCTGCATTCAATTTCTTTGGAACGGTGCTGTTCTTGGTGTAAATGTTTTCATACTCTTTTGTTTCCAGTGAAGTTGCAATTCATATGTTTCTAATAAATACATAATTTGAACTCAAACAGAAATTTCAAAATGCTCTTTTTTAAAGTATTATTACCATGGTTGTTCACTTTAAAGTCATAACTATGCTACCTCTAGAAAAAAGTACTTCAGGATCATTTATTGTTCAAAATGTAAAATGCAGGAGAATTAAAATGTAAAAATTGGATCACAAGACAATTAGAAGGAAAGGAAAATTGATAGAATTATAATAATTATGAACTAAATAAAAATCTGAGCTTCCTGGAAATTAATGTAAAAAGTAAAAAAAAAAAAACTGTTATTTTTGGATCCATGCATACTCTTTTAGAGAGAGTAACTTTTGTCTTGGGACTGAATGAGATAAATTTATCACATGGATCCTTTCATAGTAGCAATACTACCTAATGGACAATCTATTTTTAGAAGATATAAAGATAACTTTCAGAGGAATTTTGGTATGTGATTATAACAGTATGAGTTGATTCAGGTAGGTTAACCTCTAACAATCAAATTCTTTTGGTAGGTGAAAATTAAAGACATTTAGATAAATAAGGAAGTGACCCCCATCTCTCCCATTCAAATATAAAGCCTCTCTATCAAGTGCTAGAAGGTAGGAGCATATTCATAGAAGAAGAGTAAGACAAGAGATAAAGGGTAACACTCTGTGGTTTGGATTATAGAATTACAGACACGCACTTTGTACACTAGACTTGCAAATGGTACCAATGACATCTGCCATGAAACATTTAAGAACCCGATTTACATCTGGCCAGATGTAGGGCCATCATTCTTCCTTCTTAGGGGGCTATATAATGAGTCTACAGTATAGTAAAGTATGTTCTGCAAAACAAAGTGGACTTTGAAACTAATAAAACATTTGGGCAAATGTTCAGCAGGGACCTTAAAGTTCTAAGAGTAAATCATAGGAAATATCATTTTGACCTCAAATATTTAACATTTAAAAGATGTTAACAATTACTCGTTATTTCCATAAAAGGGCCTTAGTGTGGTTGGTCCTCTAGAGTAAGGCATGTTCTCTCAGTCTGTTTATCCTTCAAAATTGTATGTTTATCTACTAGAAAAACTTGTATTTTTTTCCTCAGGAAAGGGTCCATGGATTTCTTCCAATTCTTAAAGGGCTCCCTAATCCTCAACATATTAAGAACCAGTTCTGGCAAACATTAGATTTTGAGCTAAATCTGTACCCTAATTTTAGAAACATCTCCAAATAACAGAATGCGCTGACAAACAGGATGGAGTAATTTATCTACCTATTACTAATCACAACCAAGTAATCACAATTTCAACTGTTGTGTGAATGACATGGGGCTTATCCTGCTAAGTATTTTGCCTAAGGTGATTCATCAAAGTAACAGAAACCAATGGGGCAGAAAGAAACAGTAAGGAGTGATGAAGAGGCATAGACTTCCATCATCAGAATTTGGAACTTTGTGGCTGAATGCAGAAAAAAGAAATGATTTCACTTAGGATGACTTCTCTAACCTTGAGAGAATATTTAAGATATGTAACCTCAGTGATCTCCATTTGCTCCTCAGATGAACACCAAGGGCCTAGCATGCCCTTAGAGTCCTTGCTTTGTCTCCTATATGCTTGTCTTTTTGCCTCCATCTTTCATCTTACGCCCCACCCTTCTATGCCCAGCATTCACATTGGCCTTATTTCAGTTATTTGGTCATTATTGCTCCCTCCCACCATGTTCCTTCTGCCTGAAGCCTCCTTCCCTGCTGTTCTCTTACTTTCAACTCAAATGTACCTGCCTCAAGGAAGTTGCCCTTGGTGGCTCTGTCAAGGTCAGGTTTTCCCTGTTAGACACTCTCCCAGAACTCTGTACCTCTGTTTAAAGCATTTGTCCCGGTGGTAATTTAACATCTGTTTATTTAATCATTTACTTAATCTCTCTCTCTCACCTACTCTAGGTAAATGCTATGAGGGCAGGGTCAATGAATGCTCACTCTAATATTCCCTAAACTTAAGTGTCTGCCACCCCAGTGGGTCCTAAAGGTAGAAGCATCACCCTAGCAGGACTGGAAGGCAGGGCATCAAGCCAAAGAAGATTATTCTCAAACCTTAAATCCAGTGGAATTTGCCTTGTTAAATTTTGGACTTGATTAGGATCCCTTCTTTCTTCCCTATTTTTTCTCATTTTGGAATGTGAATGCCTATCCTATGCCTGTCCCACCATCATATATTGGAAGCACATAAGTGATCTGGTTTCACTGGTTTATAGCAGGAAAGAAGTTCTATTTCAGAATGAATGATATCTTGAGTCTCATCCCTATCTGATTTAAATTATGAAGAGACTTTGGACTTTAGGCTTTAGGGTTGATGCTAGAATGAGTTATGACTTTTGGACTTTGGGGGCTCATGGCACGTAACAAGGACATAAATGGGGGGCAGGGTGAGAATCTGTGTACCAAATCATGTCCCCCAAAATTTATGTGTTGGAGCTCTAACCCACAATGTGACTATATTTGGTGATAGGGCTTTTAGATAGTAATTAAGGTTAAATCAGTTCTTAAGTGCAGGGTCTTTATCTGATAGGACTGGTGGCCTTACAAGAAAAAGAGAAAGATTTTTTTTTTCCCCTCCATGCACATGTGCCAAGGAAAGGCCAGGTGAGGACATGGTGAGAAGGCAGCTGTCTGCAAGACAGAAAGAGAGTTCTCACCAGAAGCTGAAACCTGCCAGACCTTCATCTTGGACTTTCAGCCTCCAGAACTGTGAGAAAATAAATTTCTTTTGTTTAAGCCACCCAGTCTATGGTATTTGTTATGGCAGCCCAAACTAGCTAATACACTTAGTATCATTCTCGGCCACATTAGAGACACTGAATATGTATTTTATGGATGAATGCATTTTGTAGATGTTATTAATATCTATATCTGAATCTCAAGAAACAGGTTAAGGTACTGTCAACAGATTTTTTATCACAAGAAATAATACAGATGGAGTATTCCTCTAATTCACAGGGGAAAAAAGTCATGGATTCTATTCTTTAATAGCAAAATGTATCTAGAATTACAGGGAACAGAAATTACCTATACTTGCATATTTGCCTAATAAACTAAATGCCTTGCTGTACGATATTCTTTATCCAAAAATATATTTCCTGAGTTTATTTACTTCCTAGTAAAGCTGTAGGTCCAATATTTGAAGAAGAATCATCAAATCCTTCAACTGATTTTCCCTTCAAAATAGCTTTGAATTTCCCCTCACTTTCTGGATTCAATACCACCTCCAAACCAACCCTGTTGCCTCTCCATCTCCAGTCTTCCATTATTTAAACCACTGTTTTCAAAGTATGCAGATTAACCCCCATTCATTGCTTTTAAAATTAAGCCCAGTCATCTCAGTTTACCATTAAGGTTCATCCTGGAAACCTTTTCATCTATCCTCTAATCAATTTCCCACTTCCCATGAAAAGTGTAACTATGCGTAGTAACAGTTTGTAGTAACTATGCAAAAAGTTCAAGCTGTTTATATTGATATATCTTGTTTATTTACATGTGCAGAATACTCATTTAGTGTCTTTCTCAGGCCCTTTTGTGTGTGCTGTGTCTTGTTTGCCCCTCCAGATATACTGCCCACCCTTCTCCTGTGACCCAGGAGAATGACATTTATAGATTAAAGCTCCTTGTCGTCTGCCTTCTGATTAAGTTTAGTTGATGGGGGCCCCTGTTCAGATTCTGGAGGCAGGGAGGAGAGCAAAGTAGGGTGTTTATTTTTCTGGCCCCACTCCTGTGTTGGTACTTGGACTGGCTCTTAAAGCTGCCTTTACAATGAGCATCTGACTCTCCTTCTGGGTTTCTGTAACTTCTCGCTCCCTGATCCTTCTTAAGTATAGTAACAGCACTGATGCTGGGTTACTGTACTATCCTTTGAGGTTCCTCTATACTCCAAGTACATATAAAAAATATTTTTGTAAAGGAACCTTCCTCGAAGTATCCTAATTTAATGGACTGTCAGTTTTAAAGATTTTCCTCATATATCCAATTATACTGTACATCAGCTGCTTCTGTTTGTGTGGATTCCACATTTTGAACATATGACTGTGTTTTGCTCTGAAATTCACCTGAGCTGCCATAAGAATTGGACAGTGCCAAATTACTGTCCATTTTCCATAGGATACGTGTGCTTCCTATACTCCAACACTGCCTCACCATTTTGAAAACTGACAAAATCAATTAACTATGTGTAACTAAGTTTTTGGGGATTCGGGCATCCATATGTTACCTATTTAAACTCATTTTCTTCGCTTATATTTTGATCTTTACTGTGTTTAATTAAACCCTTAAGAGGGAAATTTCATCATTAAATAATTTGCTATTCTTCTGGAAATTTCCAAGAAATTTCTATTGATCATGCTCCGAATAGGAGGAAACAGTCTTACCTTACAATTTTTCAACTGGCTTTTAATTGCTGTTGGCTCTGATGTGGTAGTGGGTTGGGTTTTCAACCAGTTTTCTGCAGTAGTTGTTATCTGCTCCAATTGTTGTAGCTGATTATAGAAAGTGATGATGTTGTTCTGATACTCCAGCCAGTTAAGTCTCTCATTTAGCAACTGGCAGAACTCGATCCACCGGCTGTTCAGTTGTTCTGAGGCTTGTTTGATACTGTCAGCATTAACACCCTCTAGAAAGACATATTTAATAAATATATCCACTGAAGCCACAGACTGAAAGACATTATCTGAAAACCAACATTGACTCAAGTTCCAAACTATCATCATCTGAATAATTTCAAACAAATCATTTATTTACTGATAAAGAAGTTAAAATACCACAATTTCTGATTATTGACTGTAAATTACTAGAATTGCATCTTATCAAAGAATATGAATATAGCAAAGTAATAAATAAGGATACATAAGATGTAGAAGAGTAGAAAATATTTAAATTTAAAAAAATGGTCAAAGCTCTGATGGTGGGGATGGAAGATTACAGACAAATAACTTTTTGGATACTTCCAAATAAATGTTAAGTATCATGTATATTATTAAACTATACTTCTAAAAAGTAACACATTTTTGTTTTTTAAAACACCTTTGAATTAGTTGAAATGTTATTATTTGGATTTTTTAAAAAAGGAAAAAAGTGAGTATGTATAAAAAATCAATAATTCTCTGTTTATGCTACAGAAAGCCAGAAATAAGCGGACTGCCCATGAGTCCAAAGAAAGGAAACAAGCATTAGGAAAAATAATCTTTCTAATTAGAAAAAAGGTTTTCAAATTATTTACATGTCATTTACAAATGTGGAAGTTGATCTGAAAGTTTTAAAATCATCGATAGAAATATTAAAGCAGAAAAAGTCTACCGAGGGCAAAATGGAAACATAAGCATATCATTATCAACTTCAGCCTTCTGGAAAATCTAGTATGTTTTAGGGAATATGCTATGTCTTTTAACATATACCATCTTATTTAAATTTTGTCAAAATGTGATATATGACTAATGACAATCCAATGCAAGTACAGCAATATCGCATTATTAACTCTCTAAAGTTCATAATATGTAATGTTCTTACACACACACATAGTTTACATAGTAAATTCTTTAATAAATTACACTATATAAATATATTAAATATGATATGCATGTTAAAACATAGCTATGATAGCACTAACTTTCTAATATTTCTGAAACAATGAATATTCAAATGTTTCCTATTCCTACATATACTCGCAGATCTCAAAAGGGATCATAAGCTCACTGTAAGATTCTTCCTCTAAGTTAAAGTATTTTAGGGGTAAAATGATTTAGTGAAGACCAAGTTGTCTAGGAGAATCTTCTTTTATGAATGTCCATTTTACACAACTTTCTGGTAATGTGATTTAGTTAACTGACAAGTTATTACGTTATTAAGAAGTGAAGACCATCTCTAGCAAATGTGAGGCCTGTGGTTCTGCTAACTTGTACATGCCTCCCACTTCACTCTTTTTAAAGAATAAAAATACATGGATTTGAAGTCAACAATTTTATTCTCCTTTACTTTCCTCTGCTCAGATACCTAATTTTCATTTTGTTGTAATTCTGTCATGCTGCCAAACCACATCTCTCAATCCATTTGAAACACAACTCTAACTTCGCTCATTTCAGAATTTGACACTAGCCAGCATGACATTGGAGAAAACAAACTTCGCAAATATCGTTGGCAACTATCTTTTTCCTCCTTCTTTGCCTGATATATTTTTGAAAAAAATTAATTGAAGGGCTTCCCTGGTGGCGCAGTGGTTGAGAGTCCGCCTGCCGATGCAGGGGACACGGGTTCGTGCCCAGGTCCGGGAAGATCCCACATGCCGCGCGGAGCGGCTGTGCCCGTGAGCCATGGCCGCTGAGCCTGCACGTCCGGAGCCTGTGCTCCGCAACGGGAGAGGCCACAACAGTGAGAGGCCCCGCGTACCGAAAAAAAAAAAAAATTAATTGAAAAACTGAAGAGCAACAAGTTAATATATGTATATTTCTATATATACAGCTATAAAAGGCAGCCCATGGTTTGCAGGAGCTAAATATTCCTCTAATACCCTCCCTAACAGCTAAGGAAGTGACTGGTTTTATTGAGACATCTGGATGTGTTGTGGGATATTCTGTTTGGGATAATTTGGTTTTGAGCAGTGACCAAGAATTATACTAAAATATGTTCTGAGGGATGCCACTAAGAAACTATAGTTGTAAAATGATCATGTTTGTCACAAAGTATAAGGGAAGAATCCAAATCTCCGGTCATATAGGCACTCAGTTTGAGAAAAAATACTACAATAAAATGCTGATATTATTGCTGGAAAATGAAAGGGAACAATTTAAAAGTACACAGGGTAGAAACTGTAAATTATGTTAGAAAATGATTCAAAAATGTGCCATGGATCTAAATGACCAGATGTTTAAGAGAAATATTTTCAGCATATATTAAATGTGAATAGGCACTTACAAGAAGGAAGTCAGTCCTTGGTAGTCCAAGTCCATGACAGGCAAACAAGAGATGCTAAAGTAAATTAAAAGTACTGATGGAACAATGCTGGATTGAATTTATTTAGCATTTGTCCAAATGATAAGGGAATACAGAGAAAATTGTCTCACCGTCCCTGAGGTCAACCATATGAAAACCCCTTAGCAATTGGAAAAATAAAATCATAAATTAATTTTAATAAGAATAATGCATGTTAATTTAATCAGCAAAATGCAAATCAAACTATAATGAAGTATCAATAAGTTCTATGGTACCTATTAAAATCCAGAGCTAGAATTTAATTACTCCTTGTTCATTACCCAAAACTATCAGTTCAGTATGTCGTGCCCAAAAAATGTCCAGATGCTAAACACTGCTGCAAAAGGAATTAATATAAATAAGAAAAGTGAATTTAGTACAAATCCACTATGAAATATACATACTCTCCACTTAAGAGCATATTGATTTTTATAACTGAATAAAGGGAATTAAAATATAATAATAGGTAAAAGAAGGATCTCCTTATTAGGATAAATGGTAAAAGCAGGCAAAAGGGTATAAAAGTTCACAGCAAAAGCTCCGGTATTTAGGCAGACCTGAGTTCAAATTTGGTCCCTGGCCCCCACCACTGCTTTACTAAATGAGTGAACTGGGTTCAGTTAGGTAATCACACTGGGCCTCATTTTTCTTATCCATAGATTGAGAATTGACATGTACACATAGCTATATTTAAAATAGATAACCAACAAGGACCTACTGTATAGCACAGGGAACTCTGCTCAATATTCTGTAATAACCTAAATGGGAA
Organism: Lagenorhynchus albirostris; assembly: GCF_949774975.1. NCBI lineage: Eukaryota > Metazoa > Chordata > Mammalia > Artiodactyla > Delphinidae > Lagenorhynchus > Lagenorhynchus albirostris. Next base: position 103,664,155 of record NC_083116.1, on the reverse strand, counting down.
AAGAATTTGAAAAAGAGTAGATACATGTATATGTATAACTGAATCACTCGGCTGTACACCTGAAACTAACACAACATTGTTAATCAATTATACTCCAATATGAAATAAAAAGTTAAAAAAATACAATAGACCTCATTGGACACCTATCAGCGTTCTTAGTTAACATATATGAATTGTTACACCAAGCATGACATATACTAGGCAACCAATAAATATTAGTCAATGTTAATATACAGAAATGAAAAAGAACATGTAGGAAACAAGGAAAAGAAACCAGATCTTTCAAACGGTAAATTAGGGAGAGGGGGAGTCTTTTTAATTACTGAAAAGGGTCATTTATGAAAAATAATAAATACTTTTTAAAGATAGTAATTTTATATAATATGGCACTAATATGGGATATAGAAAGTATATTTATATACTTTTAAGAGAAATTATATCAATCAGTGATGAATCCATAAGTTTATTAGGGAATCTTGGAATAATTGGTCATAAATCTGTAATCATTTGAAATTAAAGTTACACAGGATAGCCATGCTGAAAGTTAAAAACAGAAATTTCTAGATGTCACTGGTGAAGATATGATTTTGACTGCAGAAAATCAGACATTTTATTTATTAACGATTTGTATGGAAATACTGTATTATTTCATATATGAATATGCTTCCTGCTCAACTAGAGTATAACCTGTCTTTCTAAACTATAAACCCCCCTAAGAAAAATCTCTCCACTGGCAGTATCTGATAGAATTCTCAGCTTAGAGTAGGTATGAAATAAATACACTTTACTTTGTGAACTCACCCAACACCAAATCGATATCTTACTTCATACGAATACAAACATTAGGGGAGCAATAGCCACAGACACGAAAAGCCAAACACAAGACGCATGCAGTCTCTCTTGCTTCAAGTTTGCTTTAAAATACTTGGGGGAGGGATCAACAGCACTGTCCCAATGTCACATTACTTAATGTGTGTCTCTCAAACTAAAATTAGAAATGCCATTACTTCAACTTCATCAATTAACTGGCCATCTATTATCCAGTACTAATGAGATTATGAGAAAGTCCCTTAAAACTTTTGCAGAATAAAGGTACTAAGTGTTTCCCCAGCAAATACTATGAATAATTTTATTATTATATATAATTGTTTTATGTGTATTTCATAGAATTATGCTTCTTAACTGAAATTTTTAAGTTTCATGACAGTTGGTAAGTATAAATATCTGCAAAGTTTTAAGTATCAATCATTTGAGCATCTGTTTTTCTAAGTTTTTGTTAGCTACTTAAGAATACAAACACTAACTCACCAGGCATTATGAACAATACTTATGGAAACCATTTTGTACCAGCACATTAGAATCTCAGGGATAATGGATCATTATCCATTCACATCTCATATTCTAAACAACCCCCAAAATAGTCTATGAATAAATATATCGCACCCAGAGGAAATGGATCATTACTTGAAGTGCATCCATTAATTTTATTACTTGTGTACAGTGCATAACAGACTGTTAGAATAATTTTAATTGTGTACCACCTTCCATGGAAGTACTTCAAAACTGCCACTTAAAGTGAAGTATTCCTCATCGAGTATATTCAGCATTAGCCATAAGGTCAGGGTAGAATAATGCAGAAACCTGTGTTTTCAGAGCTCTTGAATTAGAAGAATATTTGGAATGAAAACTTAAAATAAAGTTGCTAATAAACAGTCCCTATTTTTGTTGCATATTAAATGAGGGTCATTGCAAATACATTTGGCATTCAATATAACAGCCTAAAATATGACAGAAATTTAATTAGAGTCCATGAAAATGAGGTCTGAGTATTATAGGCTAATTCTAGAGGTGTTTCTGGTGACATTAACTTTTATACAACTGCCACATCATCTTATTTTAAAAATAGCTTTTAAAAAAAGGTTGACATAAAATTCATATCCCTAATAAGAATACATAAATTTATGAATATAACTTTTTTCATTTTTTCTCTTTCTAAACAGTATTGAATTGTAAGAGCAAAAAGTCAGATTCCTACTCATTTTTTTTAACATCTTTACTAGAGTATAACTGCTTTACAATGGTGTGTTAGTTTCTGCTTTATAACAAAGTAAAGCAGTTATACATATAAATACATCCCCATATCTCTTCCCTCTTGCATCTCCCTCCCTCCCACCCTCCCTATCCCACCCCTCTAGGTGGTCACAAAGCACCGAGCTGATCTCCCTGTGCTATGCGGCTGCTTCCCACTAGTTATTTTACGTTTGGTAGTGTATATATGTCCATGCCACTCTCTCACTTTGTCCCAGCTTACCCTTCCCCCTACCCATATCCTCAAGTCCATTCTCTAGTAGGTCTGCATCTTTACTCCCGTCTTGCCCCTAGGTTCTGCATGACCTTTTTTTTTTTTTTTTTAGATTCCATATATATGTGTTAGCATACAGTATTTGTTTTTCTCTTTCTGACTTACTTCACTCTGTATGACAGACTCTAGGTCCGTCCACCTCACTACAAATAACTCAGTTTCATTTCTTTTTATGGCTGAGTAATATTCCATTGTATATATGTGCCACATATTGTTTATCCATTCATCTGTTGATGGGCACTTAGGTTGCTTCCATGTCCTGGCTGTAAATAGAGCTGCAATGAACATTTTGGTACATGACTCTTTTTGAATTATGGTTTTCTCAGGGTATATGCCCAGTAATGGGATGGCTGGATCGTATGGTAGTTCTATTTTTAGTTTTTTAAAGAACCTCCATACTGTTCTCCATAGTGGCTGTATCAATTTACATTCCCACCAACAGTGCAAGAGGATTCCCTTTTCTCTACACCCTCTCCAGCAATTTATTGTTTGTAGATCTTTTGATGATGGCCATTCTGACCGGTGTGAGATGATATCTCATTGTAGTTTTGATTTGCATTTCTCTGATGATTAATGATGTTGAGCATTCTTTCATCTGTTTGTTGGCAATCTGTATATCTTCTTTGGAGAAATGTCTATTTGTTTTTGTGACTAATTCTCCACAACAACAGTGATCACTTAAATTTCCTCCCTTCACACACACATACACACACACCGGGAACAGAGTCTTTTCCTTTGGAGATTAAACGAAGAAAAATGTGTCTCTCAATTAACAACATTTATTGAGTGTGAACTCTGTGTAGACCATTATCTCAAGTGTCACATGGAAAAACAGGAAACATAAATCAAACTGCCCAGAACTCAGGAAAAAGTAACAGAAGAGGAAATGGGTACAACCATGGAAAGCTACTCATTCATGGTGGAGAGGATGAACCGCTACACACAGTACCATTTCCATGCCCCAATGATGTAGAGCAGCTACAAAATCTCTTCCCATTAAAATACACAATTAGAATAGTTACTGCCACTGAAAATCCTTCACAATGATGTGAAAAGATAATGGGAGGTTTGCCTCTGAGGTGAGCCAAACTGACCCCAATCCCTGCCCTTACCCATCTGACAAAGTTCTGTCGAAATTCAAATAACACCATTCATGTAAAGTACTTAATGAACTTTAAACCAAAATATTAAGTTACAGTTCCATACTTAATGTTATAGATAAAAGGAGCCCTTGTCTGTGTTATCAGTCTGTGCTATTTAATTACAATCCTTAGCAGAATTACTATTAGGTATCACCTTAAACACTATAACACTCATCGGATGATGGTTTTGAAACGTTCTTTTAGCCTGATATACTAATAATTACTACTATTATTTAAACATTTCCTTAATGTGATTGTCTTCAGGCTCTTAATTAACACACAGAAAACTACAATTAGAAATTCAAAGTGAAGCACAATTTAATGTAGAAAACATCACGAACCCTATTAGATAATTATAGTATCTCCTCTGGAAATTGTGGTGAAACCATTTTATAGCTTAAGAAAGGGGAAATTGAGCTATGCTTATAGGTTTTCAAATGAATGTTTGTTTGTTTGTCTGTGATAGGTAAGAAGTGGATTTATTTAGAGAGAAACACCCTCCACAGACAGAGTGTGGGCCACCTCAGAAGGTGAGAGTGGACTTAGGAGAAACATACTCCACAGACAGAGTGTGGGCCATCTCAGATGGTGAGAAATGCACCGGCGTATGGGGTTGTCAGTTTTTATAGGAGTGGGTAGTTTCATAGGCTAATGAGTGGGAGGAGTATTCCAGCTATTTTAGGAAGGGGCAGGGATTTCCAGGAATTGGGCCACCACCCAATTTTTAATCCTTATTGTTTTGGAACTGTCATAGCACCTGTGAGTGTGTTATTTAGCTTGCTGATGTGAGCATATACTGAGGCTCAAGGTGTAGTGGAAAAAGTCGACTTGTCTGCCATCTTGGACCCATCAAATTAATGTTTTGATATAACATTTTTGGTAATTTCAATATTAATAAAGGAAAACGATTTATTGAAACCAGGCTTTTTTTTTGTAATATCTGACTGATAAGGAGACTATATATTTGAATCAAGAACATTATTTTACAAAAAGAATTAAAAATGAAGTCTAATTGTAAATAGATAAAAACAAGTAAGCACATTTTTAGGTATAAAAATGTTCTAGATTGTCCTGAAGTCCCATAATCTCACTCAAAAGATGAAAATCTTTTGCTCTAAAGTATGCAGATCAGTTAAAAAAGTAAAATAAAATCTTAGGAATCCGGATTAATTAATAATCAATACTATTGATACAGTAGCAAGATTCTTTACCGTATTTAGTTACTAAAATTCTCTAAAATTTTATTTTATGTAATTTTGTGTTTAAATATAAAAATAAATCTTAAAGAAGGTTATATTGTATATTTTTTAAATCTAAATAAATAAAATTTTGGAAATTCTCCTTCTCAGTATAACACAGCTACCAGAAACATAGGTACATCACTAGGTACCCTATCTAGTCTCCCATTTACTCTCATTAAAGTTCTAGGATGTGAATAATTTGTTGAGACTAAGGCTGTGATACTAATCTTATATACTGACAATAAGCTTCATAAAGATTCTACCTGTGAAAAATTTCTCCAGTAAGAGGAGGACCTCTCCACCATCCAACACTTTATCACACTATTCCCCATACTTATCCAATCAATTGATTTTGATATAGGAGCAACAAATTAATGTTAGTTAAAAAAACAGTTAAAGGCCCGTGTACTGCAAAAAAAAAAAAAAAGTTAAAGAGATAAATCAGTCAAAATTATACCAAAATTCCATGTCAAAGTCCCAAAAATACATTTTTTAGATAACACTCTCTGTTAGTAGCACTGTAGCCTCCCAGTTTAGTCTATTATGATCATGAAGATCCTTTACATTCTTCTAAAAGAACTGGGACACCTATAAGAAAAATGTTCATGTATAGCTTTAATGTATGCAAATAATTTACGCAATCTCTTTTTTGATTTAAATCCAAACAAATTAATAATAATCTCTTACTGAATATCCCTGCATATTATTCAAATATAAATCATTCTACTGCAAAATTCAAATTTAGTTGATACTAAAACTTATAGTATATTTAATATTAACTGTATTTTAATATTCTTCATATAACACTTTGCATTTGATAAAATGCAGCCAAAACAAAAATTATCTTCTAATTGATCATAACGTCTATGTAACCGTGCAAAACTAAATGTGCTACGAGAAACAGTGTTTTCAGGACATGCAATTGATTTTTAACACAACCTTGCAACATCGAATGAAAGCCATTTCTCCTACATTGGCAACATGGTAACCTCTGCATTTTAAACCATTTTAAGATCCTACTCCACTCCCTGTTTCTCAGCACCTTTCTTAAATTCATTCAAGAAATGCCTTCAGGACTAACAGATTTTGTTTTCTGCATTTCTTAAGTGGTGCTAAAAATTTATGCTTTCAGTAGCTATTTAAAAATGGCCAAAAGTGATTTGAAAATATGTTTGATATACCATTTGTCGTCAAAACTGATGTAAAATATAAGCAGTGAGGAATTTTTTTGCATGTCTTAGGAGTTTCATTCTGAAGGAAAAATTAAGAGTTCCAAAATCATTCTAGATACTTTAAAACATGTTCTAATCTTATGGCAAATTATTCTAAGTAGAAAATTCAGTTTCCTGTGTGTGTGTTTGTGTGTGTGTGTATATACATATATAAAACATAGTTTATGAAATGCTTTCTTTAAAATATAATAGCTAGGGGCTTCCCTGGTGGCGCAGTGGTTGAGAGTCCGCCTGCCGATGCAGGGGACACGGGTTCGTGCCCTGGTCCGGGAAGATCCCACATGCCGCGGAGCGGCTGGGCCCGTGAGCCATGGCTGCTGAGCCTGCGCGTCCGGAGCCTGTGCTCCACAACGGGAGAGGCCACAACAGTGAGAGGTCCGCGTACCGCAAAAAAAAAATAAATTTTATATATATATATATATATATATATATATAAAATAGCTATATTTATGCTCATCTCCATACATACTTTTAAACTATGAATATATGTTAAAAGTTGTTGTCATGGGAAAACATACATAGAATGTATATGTATTTGTATTACTTGCATAACATTATAACATTGTACAAGAATGATCTGCCTTTATCTTAATTGTTAAGGATAAGATATGTGGTTAAATGAATAGACATTTACATGAGGTCATAAATGAAGTACCATGATTCAGCTGTCATTTTCCTTTCTATAAACAGAAGAACAAGAATGTGTATGTTTTATATGGTTATGAGTTTTATTACAACTCCACAGCCACACTTGAGAAAGGAAATTCTGAACTTGTAAATTTAAGAGCTTTACTGAGATAACTGTTGGGAAATCTGGTTTAGAGAAACCTCAATCTGTCTTTCAACTTCATGAACCACATCAGTAAACTCTATTTTTTGGCTCTATGTTGGTGGAGCAATTGTAACATAGGGTTGGGGGGCACCCTCTGAAATATACCTGGAGAGGTACTCCAGGCACATATTGTGCATCTGGCTTAACTCACAATTTGCTCAAACAATCAAATAAAATAAATACTATGCAATTTCTTCTGTGAAAGACAAAACAAAAAGGAATATAAGTTTGAATCTTGGAGTCTACTTTTTAGTAATTATGTAAATTGTTCGATTAAATGGAGCAGAGCAGAAGTATCTATGCTCTAGTTATAGCCCAATTTTGAACCTAATCACATATCACTTAGACCAAATCTTTATTAGCATAACAAATGAGAAGCGTAAAATTTGATCAATATAGTCAACCAATGAGGAATGTCTCACATTGCACCCCTACCCCTTACTGTGCTTTGCTTTCTACAGAAATTATAATTTTCCTTCAGAAGTATTATTATCTTCTGACCAAAATTACCAATGTCATTATCTCAATTACTGCCTTAATTTTGCTTTGCTAAACAGAATTTAATCAGTCAGTTAATATTTATTACAGACCTAGTATATGTCCTGATTTTTCTTCATGCTTCCAAAATTTAAAGCTATAAGGGAAATAATCTAGAAAATTATGTTATCACTAATCATATGATCATTTTAACCCTGTATGTAATTTCATCACAAAAAATCATTACCTTCATTTCTAAATTTTAACTTCTTTTTGAATAATTCAGTTTATGCTACTATCAGATAATCTGAGTTAAGGTATACTTGATATTTGATTATGAAATGAGACCATTTAAAAGTAGAGATTATTTAAAAGTATAGATTTTACATCACTTTATAAAAATGAAAAAGTGATAATGCAGTTCCTAGGGGGAAATTATATAATAGTTTAAGAATAATTTTTTAGATCATATAATTTTATTTAACATGAATATGCCGTTGTCAAACTCATCAGTTAAACCATCCAGCAAACATGCATCTAAAAAACAACCTTGGGGCTTCCCTGGTGGCACAGTGGTTGAGAGTCCGCCTGCCGATGCAGGGGACACGGATTTGTGCCCTGATCCGGGAAGATCCCACATGCCGTGGAGCAGCTGGGCCCGTGAGCCATGGCCGCTGAGCCTGCGCATCCGGAGCCTGTGCTCCGCAATGGGAGAGGCCACAACAGTGAGAGGCCCGCGTACCGCAAAAAAAAAAAAAAAAAAAAAATTAAAAATTTTTTAAAAAATAAAAAGCAATCTTTTTTGTATTTTTCATCTTCTATATATTCATTAACTTGTTAACCCAATCCTCAGCTGTCATATTTGCTTGTTTTTATTTTTAACCAAATACAGTCAGGGGGCTCATTAGAAGAAGAAAATGAATTGACTTCCTAGGAAGATCATTGAATTTTTTAATGCCAACATGGCAATTAAGGCAAAAAATAATTCATACACAGAATTTATGCCCCAGAATGCAGGCAGGTACTGGAAAAAGCTGACATGCATAACAAAAACATTTGTTACATTTGCTTATGATATTCTTGTAAACATATCCTTTGAAAAATAAAATAAACCTTGTTTAGAAATAGCATTACCCATGATTTTCATAAATTACTTACACCTACTTATACTTATAGAAATGAATATAATAGTATAACAATGACAATTAAAAATTTTGTTTACAATTGACGTCAATAATATTTTGTTCAGACAGCTTTTGAGGTACCAAGTGTTAGCAATAATTAATTTTAATTCATTATTTAAAAATATGTTTTGCTAGCTTTGTACTTTTACCTCACTCAGAAGTAGGTGAAGTTAAAAAAAAAAAAAAAAAGTTCCCCTGAGGAGACATTTTCTTTTAAACATGTTAAAAAATGAAAAGCAATATAGAAAATAAATACCTTAGCAAACAGGTATGGAAAAAAATATACTGCAAAATTATTTTAAATCAGATTATAATCACTTTACGTATATTATATGATTGCTTACATTTCCAATTATTTCTGCAAATCTTGTTTTCTTAAACCATTTGGACAAATGCTAGCAGGATTTGCACTAAAACTGATTTCTCGGCAGCAGATTGATACAATATTCTACCACAAGCCATTTTCTTCCATTGGACTCAAAGGTGAATTTCCTCTAATAATTTGCTTAGCATTAAGAAAGAATAATAAAAGCTCACAAACTCACTTTAAATTTTCATTCAGGTAGGGCTTGTCTGATATAATTCTGCTGATAAACATGAACCTATGTGTTTATCAAATCCCTAAGAAGATTATCTAAATCAACTCTGTGTAATTACCATTCAGCATCTGTTCCACCAGGGCCTGAGCTGATCTGCTGGCATCTTGCAGTTTTCTGAACTTCTCGGCTTTTTCTCGCTCTATGGCCTGCAGCATGATAGCAAAGGTGAGTATTCAATAAAAGGATTGTGAAACTATACAGTAATTATAACTTCCACTTGCCCTTTCAAGCCTTAAGATATTTCACTCTGTCAGCTTATCATGTGAATCTAAAGATTTTTTTCTCAAGTTCTTGGCACTAGAAGCATCAAAATGGCAATGAGTCACAAGCCATTTTCATACTGAATTGTCATTCTTTGTAATAAGATGTCTACTCTTAACTTTTTTTACGTAATAGTTTCTGAGGCATTGTAAGTTAAGACTGCCTCCCAAAAAAAGAACCAACAAAGGCAAATCATAACAATGAAATGATAAAGTGTCAGATAATTAAAATGGAATTTATCTTTTAAAAATACAACACTGATAATGCTAACATAAGTATATAGTCTTTATTAAAAATCAAACAGAAAATCCAGTAAGTATATACAATAGGAAAAAAGTATACTAGCATAAATAATTTACCAAAAAACCCCCCATATTTATCTAAGTACAAGACTGCGGGTTAATTTCTCTCTCTAGGATTGTCAAAGTACTCCCATTTCAAGGAAAATTAGATTCAGTTTCATAAAGCTTTCTAAATTCCTTTGTTCATTTCTCCTAACCAGAGTTAACTTTTGAACAACAAAAACACAATTACTTAACAAAATGTAGCATGTGATACTGCTGCGTTTAGCTAATAATGTCTCTACAGAGACAATTTTAAGCTATGATTCAGTAGAACTATATTACTATAGTCATTAAAACCTGTGGCTATAACAATATGTTATATGTCCTAAACCTAACAACCTGCAGAAAAAGCAAGCTATAATGTATTTAACATATAGTGAGACATTATTTTTGTGATTTAATAGTGGCATTATACAAAGATTTCACTTGAGTTTGTGGCAGGAGGTTATTCTACATCAGACTGTTTTTTAAAACTTTTAGATCTATAGGCATTTAAACAAATATTCCAAAGTTTAATTGGAATTGGAGTACAGGTGGGAGGCATGTAATTGATACATGCACACTCCGTGGAGCATCGTTCAGTGGAACTTTCTGCAAGGATGGACACATTCTGTATCTGCACTGTCCAATACATCCCACTAGCCACGCGTGGGTACTGAGTGCTCAAAACATGGCAAGTATGACTGGGGATATTAATTTTTAATTTAAGTTAATCTAATTTAACTTAAATTTTAAAAGTTACAATGTGTCAAGTGTCAATTGTAATTGCACAGTGCAGATCTAGTGTCTTCCCTCTGAAAGCAAATAGTTAAAGACAGACAGATAAGATATGTAGACATAAATACAGATATATACAATATGGCAACATCACAAACACTGTCAGAGAAGTAAGTAATCATCTTGACTGGACTATTCCCCGAGCACACCAAATGCTGGAAACGTTCATAAAATAATCCATATATTTTTAAATATTTAAAAAGATTTTCCAATTTAAAGAAGTAGTCACAAGTGAACAGAGAGCTCTTTAAATTTATTTTAAAAGGAGTTCATGAACTAAAATTACTGGATTTAAGGTCAAAGAGTGCAAAATGCTAAAAGAGCCTATAGACAATACAATACATCCAATCAGGAAAAACTGTAATATACAAGAAAACAAATTAAAATTTAGCACAATAAATGAAATAAAACACTATAAAAGGACAGCCTTTTTTAAAAAGTATTTATAGACTAGCTGGAATATATACGTTTTAAATTATGCCATCAAGGGCAGCAAATGAGAACTCAGTTTCATCTCATCAGTAGCAAAACTCCAAAGGTAATAGAAACATTTTACTATCTTGGATTCTACTTGAAAATTTCCAAGTACACAGACTATGGTGCTTGGGGATTATATGCTCCCAGGATGCCGCATCAATTAGCAGGTGAAACTTCTGGGTTATCTTGAAAGTGAGCTTCACAAAGACATTACTGAATTGTTTACACAAGTGTGTACAGAACCAAGGAAAGTTCTAGCTTGCTACTTGAACTGAAAAGTCCATGAAAATAAAGTAGCCACAATATACTGTTAAAGGTAAGAACCTAGACGAAGCTCCAAAATTCACATATTCTTAATTCTCGACTTTGGTCTTCTAAATTCTCTGTCCTTAGCATCTAATTGGCACACGTTTCCCAATACTTTAAATTTGTTCTCCATTAAAAGGTAAATGCTATCTGCAAAGGACTCTGAGCATTTAGAAGAGAAAAATAAGCACATTCTAAGTAAATATATAATATTCCAATATTTACAACTACCAAGAGCTACAGCGGGATGTGGGGCATCTCAAATTTTAACTACATCAGCTCAAAAAAAAGAGAAAATAAGAAAAATACTTGTACTACAACAAAATGACAACAAGAACAATGAGAACAAACGTGTTCTTTGAGTTAAACAGTTTTAGAATTATCCTTTTCTAACACAGTGGCTTCTATTTTATCTACATTGAGTTTTGTTTTGTTTGTTTTTTTAATATGAAATTATATGAAGAGTAGAATCAGAATACCATCTTGTCTTTATAAATGATGAAAAGATTATCAATGGCCTCCTTAACGTCATGATCATAATCTCTTTATTCTAAGCATCTAATGGAATAATCAATTAGTATTACTAACAGAGAGACAAACATAATTGAATATCTCAGGGGTAATATTTGAGCTTAAATACCTTGTTTGGTTAGCCACATTATTCCAATTATTCTAATTTATATAACAATAACCACCATCATCACCACAACAAAACAGTAATCTCTGGAGTAGGTACTATTATTCTCCCAATTTGACAGAGGAGGAAAGCGAGGCACAGAGAGGTCTGTGAAACATTTGAAAACACTGAGATAACCATGATAAAAATGGAATGCCTTACACTGTGTACCAAGTTACTGTGTATTACATGATTTCATATGTATTTCATAATAATTCTGTGAGATAGAATCAGCATTATTTTATCCTATTTTACACAAGAGAAAATTGAGCGCAAAGAAGATTAAGTCATATATCCAAGATCATTGAAGTAGAGGCAATTTCCTGGTGGTCCAGTGGTTAAGATACTGCACTTCCATTGCAGGGGGCATGCGTTCAATCGCTGGTCCTGGTCGGGGAACTAAGATCCCGCAAGCCACACGGTGTGGCCAAAAAAGGAATCATAGAAGTAGAAAGTTTTAGACGAATATTAGAACGCTGATGATCTAGTTACAAGTTAAGCTCTCTTTCAAACATACTCTGCTGCTTCTAGGGGTATTTCAATGAAGATGAATCAAACAGATTTGAACATATCTTATTCCAACTCACAGTAAAAGTAACCTGATAGTTTGGATGTAGTCAGGGATGGTATTCAAAATATTTACCCATTAATGCAGCATGGGCACCAAGGTATCAGAAGGAATGCCTGGCCACTCGGTATGGACACTGACAGTCTATAGGCTCATTGGCAACTGTGTACAGCTCAATTACTGTACCCCATTGCTGATGTATACTACTTGCAAACTGAGTAACTGCTGCATAAATAGAGATACAGGTCTGAGAAAGAAGCAGTTAGTAGCCTCCACATATTTGTCAATGTTTAGATGATACCTGGGTTCTGATAAGCAACAACATTTTAAAGAAGAATATTGGAAAATTAAGAGAAAAACTGACATAAATGTGCCTTGAGGAGTATGAACAAGACAGTGAAGAGCCCAGAAAATTTCATTTCAGACACACCTCTAGATAGTTGATTACAAATGAGAAAATTTAGGGTAGCAAGGAGACAGGAAAGAAGGTAATGAAAAGTTTTGGAGTCACTCTGTTCTCAGGTGGTTCGAATTCTGTCCCCACTGCTTACCTGCTGTTTGACACTCAGAAAGTGTCAATGGCTGATTCTCAGTCCTCAGCTTATTTATCACCATAATTTGATTCAGAGGATTCCTCTTCTTGGGAATATTGATTTGGCTTCCTAGACTACAAACACAACTTCCTCTGACCTCAAAGACTGCCTTTACTCAGTCTCCCATGCTGGTTCCCCCTCATCTCCCCGACCTCTAAATATAGTGTGTTCTAGACCTCGATCTATATTTCCATTTGTTCAGGCCAACAACTTCGAATCCTTCTTGACTCTTTATCTCAAACCCCACAGGCAATCCATCAGAAAATCCTATGGGTTCTTACCTCAAAAGACATCCAGAAAGCAATGTTATAACTGTGCTCACTACTACCACACTAGTCAAAAGACCCCCATCATCTCTCGTGAGTCTAGATGTTTCAAAATAGCATACTAAATGGTATCCCTGGTTCCTGTCTTTGCTCCCTAATGATACATTCTCAACACAGCTGACAGAGAAAGCCAGCTCAACTCTCCAAAAGCTTCCCTTCTCACTCTGAGTAAAAGCTCAAAGCCTAACCATAGCTTCACCTGACTTTAATCTCCTTAGCCTCTCTGACTTCTTCTGCTACTAAACACCTTGATATTTCAGCCCCAGACACACTCTGTTTTTCTCTGACACTCTAGGCACACTCCTACCTCCTCGGGCTATGCATTTATTCTTCTCTCTGCCTTAAATGGTCCTGCCTCAGGTATTTGTAGATTCCTCATTCGATCTTTACTTAAATGGCACTTTCTCAGTGAGGCCTTGTACTGCCACTTTATCTACACACACACACACACACACACACACACACACACACACACACACACACACACACACCCCTTAGCTCTCATTCCCCCTTCATTTTCATCTTTGGCATTTATCACTAACATTCTATACGTTTTACATATTAATCTGCTTAATTTCCACCTTGCCCACAGGAATATAAACGTATAAGGTCACGTATCCTTTTGCATTTCCTTCTTCACGCTATCTGCAGTGCCTAGAATAGTGCCTGGTACATAGCAGATGCATAATAAAGTGAGGTCTATCATAGCATCATGCCTCCATATACAATATTACAGTCTATCCCACTCCACCCACAGTTCAAAAGCTCTATGAAGGTGTACATGTGTAACAATCCTGGTAGTTATACATACAGTGGTCACAGAAACAGCCCATGAGTTTAGGTGCTACAAGCTGAGGAAAGTAAAGTTGGATTCAATGAAAGTCTCCTGGAAACTCCAGATGAGATTGACAGTTGGGCAAAACTCACTCTCCAACAGGACTGTTATGTAGTCCTGAAAACAGGAATAAACAATGACCCAAATAGAAAACAAGTAGCACCACGTAAAGTTCATTAACTCAAAACTTAATAGAATCCTGCCTTGGCTGAGGAAGAGAAAACAAAGGGGAAAAAACCCCCAACATGGTACTTGTAACATTTATTACAGAATAAAGAAAAAATATCATATTGAAAAAAATTAGAGGGAGTATAAACTCCCAACAGCGGTCTACCAAACAAAAGTTCAGGAAACAGTTCTGGCATCTTCACTGAGATATCATGGACTTCATAAAAAAGCAACATAAAATCATAAGGCTAGAAGACGTTGAATTTAACAGAAATGGAATGAAATACCAAGGCGACAGAGACACTGATCTCATAAGGAAGAAACTAAAGCCGCATTATTACGATCCAAATTAATACTGGAGATTGTAAAATGTAGACTTGATACTGAACAAAAGAGAAGGGAATGTTTCTTGACTATGGTACTAACCAGCATTCTTTGGACTCAGTAGCAAATAAACAAGTATTCCCATTTGTCAAGTAGAGAGTTATAGTATTTTCAAGTACCCTAATTAAGTTGTTCCTGTATTTCCAGACTGTGCAAAATCTTTGGCTATGCTGACATGTGGGGATGTTTTGTTATCCACTAGGGAATAAGTGTAACAACACTTTACTGGTCTCAGAAACTTGGGGGTTACTTTTTTCTCAGATGTTTTTCAAATGTTTCAACATCTTCAGTCTTTCTTCCTCTTCCATGGTTCCAACTCTCTCTATTTATTGAGATATATATATATATATATATATATACACACATACATATATATATGTATGTATATATATATAAAAGCTTCCCCCTTGTTTTCAAGGCCACGAATATTATCTGAATGTTCTTCAACGATGACACCCATTTTCTTCCATGCATTTCATCTTCAATGTTAGTCCAAATATCTATAGCCAGATTTTAGCCCTCACTACTTTACAGGAACTTATTTCATGAAAGGCTCCAAATATTTTTCCTGCCAGGTACAATGCTTCTTAAAGCATTAAGTACTGATAACTAAAACAACCTCTTTCAAATCACCTTGTTCATGAAAACATATCTGCCCTTGACATTAAGATCTTTCTATAATCTTTCTTCCTCTAGAAACTCATCCAGCTTTTCTGTATGTGTGCCTATTTCCTTATGTATCTCTGTTTATCATATATGTATGTGTATGAATACATATGTATAATATGGATATAATATTTTTAATTGTAAAAGCATATATTTTATAACAGAACGCAGTTTTGAAATTATTTTTTCTCAACAGAAAAATACTTTACTCAGTATATATTCCGTATATGATCATATGTTTAGAAGCTACTACTCAAGATTCTAAAGTATCTAGTACACATAAATTCAAGTAAAGGCATGAGTGAACCATTGCATGAGCAATGAATTGTACATTTTCAAATATATAATGGGCTCATGAAAATTCTGAGATCATCAGGAAGTTATGAATTCTAAAGTGTATAACTTCAAGTGCAAAATAAAAGGCAATTCAAATCACTATGCTGGGCACACGAAACTAATATTGTATGTAAATTATAATTCAAAAAATAAGATAATTGATCAAAAAGGCAATTTAGTTGTATTATTTTAAAAAAGAAACATAATTAACATAAGTTTTAAGCAAAGTATACAGGAAAGAGAAGTTTACTAGTTCTTTAATAAGCTGATTAAAAACACTCATGACCTCTTGTCCTCCTTCTTTACCGGCATCTCTTAAAGCCCTCTTCTTTTCATGACATCTTTTCTAATTAATATGAAAGTAAGTCCCACATCCCCCAGAGTCCTACTCTGACTATAGAAGCAATTAATTTTCTATTCACTTAAGATTCTATAATGAAGTTTTACCCTTGACAGAAAAAGTAATTTATTCACTCAAATGTTTATTCAGAAGTTGTTATATCCTTCATATTGGTAGCAGAGCCTGACTTAAAACGTGCCTGCAGAACTGAAAAAAATCACTTATTCACATAATCAAACATTAATTGGATTAAATACCAGGCGCCTATGTTACACACTGCATACCAAAACCAAACTAAGCCAAACTAAAAGCAAACGAACAAACAAACAAAACCCAATCAGATTAAGTTCCAGTCCCTAGTTTCTATAAACCAACAATATAATCAATGTAACAATGGCGAGAAATCAGCTTGGATAAGTAAAAAGGAATTAGGTCATGGTAGTCTGCATAAGGGCAACATGAAGACAGTGACTTTGCCAATGCCTTTCAGTCAAAGGCCACCAGGAACCTGCCTGTAGATGAACAAAGTTAAGTTGATTTACTAGTTGCAACAAGAGACATGGCATGTAATAGGGAACTATGGGGGTATGTCTCTAAGAGGATGTTACAAATAGTTTATAGGGTTTGGGCTTGTGTAAGGTGATGTGGGTGGTCAAGGAAGCAAGGCTTTGCCTTTAATTAGACGCTGTAAGGAAGTGGAGGTGATTCTATGATTGGATATCTTAAATCTTCTTATCTAGATGGCAGAAAGCATGTAGAGGCTAAAGCCATGATTAGTAAAGGTGCATAATCTGTCATATTAGTGAAGAGGAGGGATATTTGGTCATTTTGGGTGGTTTGGACAATGTTAGTATTTTTTACTGTATTGAGACATAATTACACAATGGTCACGTTTTTGTCGTGATCCATCATGACTGTGGAGTGCTGGCCCTGTCTTAGGTGAGCATTCGGAGTTGTTTGTCATATTCAACATGAGAACATTACAGACTAGCTGCAAGTACTAGTACAGCATCTAGCACCTCCAAGGCCTAACTGCAGTGCCAACCCAGCTCCTGGGTCTCAGTGGCTGCTCTTTTTTTTCTCAAATGAATGTAAACAGAGGCATAACAGGATACTACTTATGTTTTAGTAAGTTCACTCTGGCAGAAGTGATGTGAAAACTTCTAAAGTAATACAACATTAGTGGCAGTGAAGACCAGCTAGGGACTGTCATCTTAAACCAAAGTCAGCCATAATATTAGCTTTAGGCAGGGTTGTGGTGATGGGAATAGAGAGAACTGGACAGTTTCAAGAGCTGTTAGGGAATGAGATTAAATGAACTTGTCAAAGGGTAGACGTGTGAATGGTAGAAAAAAAAATCTAGATGACCCAGTTAGCTTTTAGGTTTCTGGATGAGGTTGCTGGAAGAAGAAAAGTAAAAAGAAGGAATAAAGGAGTGCTGGAGAGAGACTGAAGTTTAAGTTTGCAGGCAAACATTCAAGTAAATGTGTCTATTACGCAATTAGATATACTGGACTGGGCTTTAAGGGAGAGACACGAGCTAAAGATACACATTTGGGAGTCATTAGAAAATAGATGCTATTTGAATGGGAAGTAATGAGGATAATCTAGAGAGAAAAACAAGGGAAGAACTGTACAGAATTTCAATATTAAAGGAAAAACAAGATGGAACAAAACGGCAAAAACGTTAAAAAGGTAAACAACAGAGAGTGGTATTCCATAATCCAAAGGAGGAAAGAATTTCATGAAGGACTAAGAGGTTAATAGGGTCTAGTCCTGCAGAGAAGTTGAGAAAATAAGGCACACAAATATTCACATATATATTTATAGGATAGGATGGAAAGATGGAAAAACAGCCTGTTTAAAGGCTGATGATAAAGACCCAGAAAATAGGGAGACATTGAAGAAATGGATGTGTGGCTGAATGGAAGCAGGTTCCTGAGGACACAGACAGTGAAGATATTGAACACACACCCCCTGAGAATAGCCCTAATGAGCCAAAACACAGTCTCTTCCACCAAGGCAGAGGGAAATAAAGAGACCGTGAGCACAAATACACATAATTTAAGAGAGATTATTTTAACTAAAGTAGGAGGGAAAGTCACCTACTGTAAATGGTGGGGAAAAGTTTAAGAGGCCTATAAAAACTTGAAATAATAGTTAAGAAAAGTTGAGAAAATTTACTAGGGAAGTATGGAAAGCTTAGGAAGAATTACTGATGAGTCTATTAAAGTGTGTTTTTTCCGAAATGGAGTAATGTCTGGCAGCGAAACATCTACAGTATTGTTAATGCAAGTGGGTAGGTGAATTGAGGAGAAGAGGGAAATGGAAGCTTTTGGAGACAGCAAGATAGTCCACGTGGGCTGAGATTTTTAAGGATAAAGGCATAACTTGGGTGGAGGAGACTGTGAACCTGATGCCAAAGTTTTCGAAGAGAAAATAATAGAATAAATTGGTGAATGACAGATGGCCACTTGGCATGAAACACAAGGGAAGAAACAGTTTTACATTAACGGTGGTACCTTTGGAAGTGACCCTGAGAAGTGAGTAAACTAGCAATTCTAAAGGAGTGGAGGAGTGAGTCATTAATCTTCGTGGTGATCTTAAGGGTAAAAGTATTGGGTTGGCCAAAAAGTTCATTTGGGCTTTTTTCCATCTTACAGAAAAACCCGAACGAACTTTTTGGCCGACCCGATAAATTCCATATATGAACAAAACGGGTATACAGGAGAGAAAGTCTATTTTGGAAGAAGGGTTTCCGAGTGCACAGTGAATGAGTGTGAGAAAGCACAAAGAAGAGAAAGTGAGACAGAGGAAAGAGTACAGAAGAGCATAGAGACGAAGATACAAGAAAGGACAGGTGAATAGAGGTTCCTATATTCTCCCTGGCAAGCACAGATAACAGAGATAAGGGAACAGTAGAATGAATTGGCTTGAATATTTCCCACAGAACTTGGTGAAAAGTTGATTTGGTATGGGTGTAAGCAAGTGTAAGTCCCAGGAAGAGCCCAAGGCCTATTGACCTTAATGGCTAGTAGGAAAGCTTTTCAGGAGAACACTGTAGAGGTATAAAATCACCTTGGGGTAAGAAGAGCTTGTTTTGTTGGTTTAATTACTAACTTACATTACCATGTGCTCAGTTCAAGAAGTTGAGTAGCTATACCTGTTAAGTCAGCTGGAAATTCTGAACTATGGTGACATTAACAGAATGAGTGAAGAACACCTAGGAGTCTGGTAAAGTCTCCCATTGTGTATTGATTCTCCAACATTTATGTACGTAGGAATCACCTGTGGATCTTGTTTAAATGCAAATTCTGATTTATCAAGCCTGAAATCAATCCTACAGTTCTAAGAAGCTCACAGATGATGCCAATACTGGTTGTCCAGGGACCACACTTCGAGTAGATATGTCCCCTAGAACTCAACTTTTAAAAAAGTGTATTATGTCAATTGTATGGATAAAACACATTGTTAATAGAGAAGGAAAATTTTTGTTAGATTTAAAAGTATATAAATCTGAAGTGACAGTGTCCTAGGATATTCTAATTGGCTGAAAGTGCTTGATTCCTTCATTCATTTATTACTTCAAGTGAAAAAAAAAAGAGGAGGTATTATTTAGCCATTTTTAATGAATGCCTAAAAATGAATTAATAGCACTCAAGCTCATGAGATAGGCCTCCCATGTGTTCAAAATAACCTACATAAACTGACAGGTGAAGAAGCAAGAAAATTAATGTATGCCTAAACTGCATATCCATCACCATTACTATGTATTTCTCTCAAGGATTTTTTTAAATACATATACCTTATATTTAGCCTGAAGGAAATGTCTAGGTAAATCATTTCATGTCCTATTTTAGTAGGCAATTAAGAATGATGTTTTTATTTCAGAATATGAGAGTAAAAGTTGATAAAGGTGACTCAACGAAGCATCAGAAAACCACTCATACAGTATTGTACATTGTTTTTAGCACTTGCAGTCTCTCATTGCTGGACACTATTGATTAAATGCAAATTGCTTCTAGGTAACCATATGATAACAGGAAATTTTTAAATTTATAGTCTGGAAATGCTAGAATTCAATTTTCCTGCTTGATCAAAGCTATTTTAAGACACAGAAATAGGATGGCAAACAGTTAAGTAGATTATTCAGATAGATAAAAAATATTTATTTAGCTAATAAAATGTCTACCCAAGGTGATTCATACTTTCAGTGGTCGAGTATGTCACATGAACTCCGAAACATAATTAGAGTTCATCTTCTCTAAGTAATTTTCTACTTGTAGACTTTCCCTCAAAAATTATAACAAAGAATATACCTTTGAATAAGTATACTCTGAAATAAGATATTTTGCTATTTTCTACATGTTATCATTCAGTTTAATTTTAGAACTAAAACATTAACAATATAATCATAATTCCCTTTTCTTGAAACTATCTATAATAGTCCGTTATTAAGCTGATAACAGAATACCATAGAAAGCCAATAAGAAATGTAAAATAACTTTCCCATTTATAAACAGTCAACTCTGAGCAATGTTGATGAAATTCTCTCTCCCCCTCAAGCAGCCTAAAAAAACAGAATTTTTTCTCCTAGAAGAAGATTTTTTTGTTCTCCAAAAGTTCCAACCCCACGGCAGGTATTCCCTTGTATCTGTGTTAGTGTTGTATTTGTAAACATCTAATAGATTTTGTAATTCATGAAATCAAATGCTGGAAAGATAAAGCAGAGTGAATCTGCACATGTGATCTTCCTATAGCTAAAATTATTTAACATTCAGAATACCTGTTTCTTTAGCCTGCCCACTGCAGAATATTCACTCTGCCTGTGAGAAATTTTCTCACAAACTATTGCCAATTATATACCAAAAATGGATGTTTATAAGTCGAAGCTGAAAAATCAAAGCCTTGATAATGTCCCTGAAGATGAAACAGCTCTTATTAAATTAATAAAAATCCCTATTGCAAAGGATGAAACTATAATGTCTCAGTAGGAAATAAAACCAGCAAACAATCTTTTATAAAAAAATAAAAAGGCCAGGCATCTTTTAGTTATGTTAATGTAATACATACATATCCAGAAAATGCAAATATGTTATAACTTATGACAATTATTAATGATTTTGAAGTATAACATTTTGATGACAGTGAGAGCACAAACAGGGTCTTTAGTATTCCTAAGGGTCGGGTCTATTCTATTCCATTCTGTTCTGCAAGCCTGCTAAAATATCAGCCTTCAGGTGAAAGAACAATATATGAAGGGAAATCAATATGAGTTCATGTTACAAAGTTGTTAATTTACAGCTAAGTAATATAAAAGTTAAAGAAGGTTTACAAAAAGTATTCCTCATTAGTCACAGCAGAATCAGTAAACATTTCTCTATACTAAACTTTGATTCTACTTGATATGTAAAATATATTTCAAAGATATCTTTAAAAGCATTATATCATATCACTTTAATCTTTTCAACTTTAAGAGAATAAGAGTTCAGAGCACAGAGTTTACAAGCAGCAAAACTTAGCAAAATACATAAAAAATAATGCATAACCTACATTGACTTTTTCTTTAAGGTCTGAGAAGTTGCCTTCCTTCCGATACACTGCAAATTCAGGACTCTGCAACACAGCTTCTGAACGAGTAATCCAACTGTGAAGTTCAGTTATATCGACATCCAACCTAAGACAGGGAAAAATAAGGGTCATTATTTCTTGATTATCTCTTTCTTCTATATGGGAAAAAAAACAATCTATCAACATTTACCATTTTTTCCCAACCTGAAACTTCTGCCTGACGCCCCTATTACTGTTAACAGCATTACTATTTCCCTGGTCAGGATGGCTCAAAATTTGGAGTCAGCTTTGATCCAGTCTCATGATCACAGAGGTCATTTTATTCATCTCAATGTAGCAATGACCTCTACAGTATCTTCTATAAGTTATTCCTCAGCCTTTGTTTGAATGTCTGCATGATTGAAAAGTTAGTACTTTCCAAGATAACTCTCTTTCTTTTTGGAATGTACTTACAGTAAACAAAAAATTCCTTTTGGTGGCCCCCATTAAACCATACCTCGGATACTCATGCCCTTCGTGTTGTCTCCAACCATATTGACGCTGTGTTTGGTCATATGACTTGCTATAGCAAATGGGAGGGATATTAGTACGTGTAACGCAAGCATGGGCTTGATAAGTGCTTGCACCTTGGATCTTGTCCTCGTAGAACACACACTCTGAGAAGGCAAGTGTTATATAAGACGTTGAAGGATCCTAAAGTGCTTTACAAAAGCTCAGGCTTGCCAGGTGGAAAGACCACGTGAAAGAGCATGCAGCACCAGGCAAGTGAATAAAGCCTTCTTTGACCTTCTGACCCAACTCAAACACCAGCTGAATACAACCAAGTGAGTGCTCTAGCTGACTCCACTCAGAGCCACGGAACTGCCCAAAGAGCCCTGCCCACATTGCAAAATTGTGAGATATGATAAATAAATAAATAAACCATTAAATTTTGAGGTGGGTTGTTATGCTGCAATAGATACGTGATCACCCACACTGTTATTCCCAAACATTCTTTTATTGCAGATCTCTATGGAGCTACTGGGAATAAACTATTAACTCTGATGAGGTGATTCAGGTCTACTTAAAGCAAATATTTTCAAGGGAGTAAGGTGAGTTGCAAGGGTGGAGAATGTCTATGAATCACTTGAAATTTCAGGCACAATTCTGAATGTGTGTGCATTTTTCTTGAGAAAGAACCTATAGATTTTATCAGCATCTGTAAAGAATCTATGATAACGGGAATTTAGAGATCATCTAATCCAATTGTTTATTGAACAAAACAAACAGGCAAACAAACAAATGAAAGTTATCCAGAAAAATCAATGACTTACTCAATTTTCATAGGAAATCTGTGGAGTAGACCAAAAATACAAATACAAGATTTAAGACACCAAGTAATGTACTGTAATCACCATGCTGTAGCTTCTTTTCCAATACAACCCTCAAATAGTTGAAATCAACTCTTTAAATCCACTAGAAGATATCTGATGGTCAGCCTACCCTACTCCTAGTTACTTCAATGGATATTCCATGGTTTGTCAGTATCTTACTTTCCTTAAAATGTGGTTCCTAAAAAGATCATATCACTGTTGTTTAGTATAATCAGGAAAGAATAGACAATTATCTTCTTTATGAGTACTTTCATTGAGGTAGCCTATGAGTTCAATCAACTCAAATTTCAGGGCTTTAAATCATATAAAACTGTTAGAATTTTTCATGTTATTTGCAGGCTATTGTTTTAAAATTAAACTGATAAAGAGTTTCACAGAACACAAAACACTTCCAAAAGCCTTTTGTTTTCTTACAAAAATCAGTGGTAATGTACTACCAATCTCTCTGCTCATATGAGGAGATGGAGGCTCAGAGAAATTAAGTCAATTGCTCTCAGACTGTTAGTACCATACGGACGAAACTTAATTCATCTTGTTCACCATTATATCCTTCACCTCAAAGAGGACCTGATTCATAGTAATAAATATTTACTAAGTTTTTATTTACCAAGGCTACCCAACTGGAAATAGAAGAAACAGAGATCTGAATTCAGAGATTTTTTATTCTAAATTCCACATCATTAAATGTCAATCCCTTATTTCATTTGCATATGGATTATAAATATTTATCGTGTTTTATTTTATCATATATGGTGGTTATCTTTCCTACATTTGTTTTTTGCATAAGTTTAACTATTAGGTTTCCTATTTCTTCCCTTGTAATGCTGATTTTAAGAGTCCTGTTGCATGCTACTAAAAATCTTTCTCATTGATGTTAATTTATGAAATCAACAGTCTTCAACTATGGTCATTTAGCCACCCACCAAATCCAGTGCATGTTTTCCATCAGAATGTCTTAAGAAGGGCATTTTTGTTTTTCCTTTAGTCCAGTATAAAAATCTGTGTGTGTCTCCGCCGGTGGACATTCACTTGCCAGTGCATGGGGCAGGCCAGGAGTACTGGGATGTTAATACCTCAGGGGTGACCCTCAGCTAGTGAGAGCCGGGAGTTGGTAGATAAATATCCCAGCTCCCTTGCCTTCAGTGCAACCACCTTGAGGGATATTACACACAGTGTCTCAGAAGGTTCCCAGCAGGATTGAGCACAGTTGCCTCCATTGTTAACCTGCTCATGTATCATCCTGTAATGGCTGCCTTTTTCTTATCTCACTTCCTCACTTTGCTTCCTGGGATTACTTCCTAAAAAAACTACCTGCACCAAATCTTTGTCTCTAGATCCACTCTTGTGGAAACCCAGACTAAGGCAATGATCAACAGCCTCAAATGAACCCAGCATCCTGCCATATTTAATTTTTTCACCTTGAGCTCTGACTCTCCACAGGAACTATTTCAAACTTTTCCCAAAGCTCTCAAAGCTCTGATCCGTCTTTTTTCTTTGGGATTGACATATACACACTGCTATATTTAAAATAAAAAACCAACAAGGGAAAAAAAAAATCAACCAAAATGAAAAAAAGCTCTCATCCATCTTCTTTCTCCACCTATCAACAGATGACATTGTTTCCTACTTTACAGAGAAAAGTGCAATTATCAGACTAGAATTTCTCCCTTCCACTTCCTATGTCCAAATATCCAATCTTACCTGCCTGTGCCCTTCTCATTCCTTTCCCTTCAAATGAGTTTCTCTTCTTTTACTTAAAGCTAATCCCTCTACCTGCATTTTGTACTTCATTCTCTTACTTCTTCTCAGGCATTGGAGTCTATCAATTTTTTTTAATGTATCCACTGTAAATTCAACCCCTCCCTCTCAAGTTAATTCTTCATATGGAAATTTAAACATATTTTTATTGATTCCTTTATTAAAAAATCAACACTCTCTTGACCTCCATATTCTCCTCTGACCATTCTCTTATCTTCTGCAAAGGCAAATGTTTTGCAACAGTTGTCCAGTTTCCTGTCAGTTCCCCATCTCCTCTTCACTCCTTAATCCACTCAATGTTGTTTCTTAACAAAAACATATTAATAAAGGAATCATGTCACTAAAGCCAATGGAGAGTTTTACTTTCTTGCCATCTAGCAACACTTAACACTGTTGTTGACCATACTCTTCTTTGAAATTCTTTTTTTGCCTCCATGATCCCCCTCTATTTATTTTGTCTTCTATTTCTATGACCACGGATAATTTTTTCTTTGCAGGCTCATCCTCTTCCATCCTGTTATTACATGCTGAAGTTTATCAAGGCCCAGTTCATTTCCAGTCATCTTCTATCCTATTATATTACTCTCTCACTAGCAATCTTAATCATGCTAATGACCTTAACCACAATATATATATCAATGACTCCGATACAGATATCTCTACTTCAAGCATTTCTTCTGAGCTCCATAGCTACATAACCATCCACCTACTGGATGATCCCACTTGCATGCTGTAAGAGCTCTTTCAATATATAATGTCAAGACCTAATGTTTGATTTTCGCTCCCAAACTGGTACCCTCCCAGTGTCCTCAGACCTGTGAATGGCATCACTGTCTATCACCTTTGATACCCTCCTCTCCCTTCCCTCACATATTTAGCAAAGTCTAATCCATCAAACATTCTATTTCTTGTGAATCTATCTGCTGCTCAGGATCTCTACAGTTGGCATCCTCACTGATATTGCCATTAAATGTGACCAAAACTACTGAAATGGCCTCTCCACTGGTTCTAGGCAACCTTTCTGTAACCCTCCCATCTGTTCCATGCACTACTGGTGAAATTATCATTTCTAAAAGATATCTGATTATATAACCTTCATTCATTAAGCCACTCAAAGATTTTCCATTTTTCTTAGGATAAAGAGCAAAATTTCAGACCTCTTAACCCTATACTTTACTTCTAGAAACAAATCTCTCTTCAAGTTTCTTAGGGAGCCAAGGAGCCATACTGCAGTCTTGTCCCTCCCCCAATGAAGTGAAATCCTTCATTGACTCTTATCCACTAGAAGATTTCTATTTTGGAAACTTGGCTTCTTGATATAATCCACGTTGGTCACTCTGGTCAAATCTGTCCCTTCACCTTTACACTAGTCTGACTCAATCACACGTCAAATACTCTCTGAGTCATAAAGGTGAGATGTGAATATCCACGATTCAATGTCAAATTCTCCCTTTAGACTTGGTTTTTGTGGTCCCACACCCTTTTGATTCAGAGTATCTCTGTTAAAGATTGCTCACATCCACCTACAGGTCCATGAAACTAGAAGTTGACTCAAGGTGCTAAGCTGGCATCACAGCTGGGAGAGATCTGCTACGGCCTATGTTGGAGAAAGTTTTCACCAGGCCTGGAATTTACATTGGTCTTGTTTGAACATGTGTTATAATTATCCTTTACCACCACCTCTAATCAATGGCAAAAAAAAGGTAAAGGATATTTATTCAGTTTGAAAATAAATAGTTTTCCAAAAAATCATAATACTTTTAGACATCTGTCTTTCTGAAAAATGTGAAACTGTATGTTTCCTTTTAAAACACATCTCTACCTCCGTTTCTGCCACAAAATATACACTAAGTGCTTATTATATGCCAGACATAGTATTAAACTCCACAGATAACAGAGATGAAAATGCAGCAGTCTACATTATCAAGGAGTTTGGTTTAGTGAAGCATCCATTTGACAAAAAATGCTTTAGACATACAACTGGGGCTCAGCTCACGCTGCGACTTTTGTTTAGGATAATCAAAAAACACCTTTTCAATGAATTAAGATTAAATCAGTTTCTAGACTAGAGACTCTGCCAGGTAAATTGGTTATCTCCACACAATGAAGCCTTTGTGGAGTCAACACCATGGTAACCGTCTGCTTGCTGCTCAGACTGTGAAGACTTTAAGGGAGGCCTGGGCACCAGTTGGCATGTAGTTCTAATAATTCAGATCAATTCAGGCAACAGGATGTAAAATCCCATAGAGAGGTCTTTCCTCATTCAATGTTTTTGTTTGTCCGATTTTATAGATTTGGAAAGAGACTGCAAAAGATGACTGAACTTGCTCTTTACATAAGTATCTTTTAGAGAGTGATTATACTCTTTTGATTTACAGATTTATTTATTTATTTTAATATTTTTTTAATTTTCTTTAACATGTTTATTGGAGTATAACTGTTTTACAATGTTGTGTTAGTTTCTGCTGTATAACAAAGTGAATCAGCTATATGTGTATATATATCCCCATATCCCTTCCCTCTTGCGTCTCTCTCCCACCCTCCCTATCCCACCCCTCTAGGTGGTCACAAAGCACCAAGCTGATCTCCCTGTGCTATGCAGCTGCTTCGTGCTAGCCATCTATTTTACATTTGGTAGTGTATATATGTCCATGCCACTCTCTCACTTTGTCCCAGCTTACCCTTCCCCCTCCCCGTGTCCTCAAGTCCACTCTCTATGTCTGCGTCTTTATTCCTGTCCTACCCCTAGGTTCATCAGAACCTTTTTTTTTTAGATTCCATATATATTTGTTTTTCTCTTTCTGACTTACATCACTCTGTATGACAGACTCTAGGTCCATCCACCTCACTACAAATAACTCAATTTCATTTCTTTTTATGGCTGAGTAATATTCCATTGTTTATATGTGCCACATCTTCTTTATCTATTCATCTGTAGATGGACACTTAGGTTGCTTCCATATCCTGGCTATTGTAAATAGTGCTGCAATAAACATTGTGGTACACGTGTCTTTTTGAATTATGGTTTTCTCAGGGTATATGCCCAGTAGTGGGATTGCTGGGTCATGTGGTAGTTCTATTTTTAGTTTCTTAAGGAACCTCCATACTGTTCTCCATAGTGGCTGTATTAATTTACATTCCCACCAACAGTGCATGAGGGTTTCCTTTTCTCCACACCCTCTCCAGCATTTATTGTTTGTAGATTTTTTGATGATGGCCATTCTGACTGGAATAAACCTACCTAAGGAGACAAAAGACCTGTATGCCGAAAACTATGAGACACTGATGAAAGAAATTAAAGATGATACAAACAGATGGAGAGATATACCATGTTCTTGGATTGGAAGAATCAACATTGTGAAAATGACTTTACTACCCAAAGCAATCTACAGATTCAATGCAATCCGTATCAAACTACCAATGGAATTTTTCACAGAGCTAGAACAAAAAAATTCACAATTTGTATGGAAACACGAAAGACCCCGAGTAGCCAAAGCAATCTTCAGAAAGAAAAACGGAGCTGGAGGAATCAGGCTCCCTGACTTCAGACTGTACTACAAAGCTACAGTCATCAAGACAGTATGGTACTGGCACAAAAACAGAAAGATAGATCAATGGAACAGCATAGAAAGCCCAGAGATAAACCCATGCACATATGGTCAGCTTATCTTTGATAAAGGGAGCAAAGAATACACAATGGAGAAAAGACAGCCTCTTCAATAAGTGGTGCTGGGAAAACTGGACAGCTACACATGAAAGAATGAAATTAGAACATTTCCTAACACCATACACAAAAATAAACTCAAAATGGATTAAAGACCTAAATGTAAGGCCAGACACTATCAAACTCTTAGAGGAAAACATAGGCAGAACACTGTATGAACTAAGTTACAGATTTATTTTTAAGGGATTTCAAATATTTTTTAGGGAAGTTGTGAGTAAAGTGCTTTACCTAGGAAAACTATATCTATTCATAAGCATGTGTGTTAATATGTTACACTTTCTTTCTGAAATGTAATGGAACAAAGTATCAATGAGTTTGTACTATTCTTAGCTGTTAGTTAGACTTTCTTTTTCTCTTTTCTTTCATCTTTGTGATGTCTTGATTCCTTTGGCAATAGGTGGAACCTAAACCCAATTCTTACATGATTTAAGCTGAGCTATTGCTCATGTAATATTCTGTTTACTTTTTTTTTTTTTCTGTGGCTTCAATTTGGGCTTGTTGCTTCAACCATATCTATGATTTTCTTACTAAAACTTTTTGTCTCAATGTAATATACAGTCAGCCCATACTCCAAGATCTAACATTCAATACCATCCCTTAGCATTCTGGGACTTAACTGTCAGCTGCTAGCACTTGTTTTCCCTCCAGTATTCTGCCAGTAGCCAGCCCCATCTCTGTGTGCCAGCAATGAGGATGGAAGGGTGAAGGGGAAGCAGAGGCAGAGTTTTCAAAAGGCTTCCTGTGCACTCTTACTGAGTGCCAATGGCTCACATTCAATGCTTAGTCTCAGTGACATTTCCACCGCTTTTAGCAAAATGAACAAGACCTCCTTCTTGGCTTCTACTCAGACCCTGGCTTCCAAGTAACAACTGCGCATTTACTTTATCCCTTATCTATTTGGCAGCTCTTCCTTCATCATTTTCTGTGCCTTGCCCCCTAGTTTTCACATGTTCACTGGCATTGAATATTTTTCACATATCCTTGCTGAGATGTATGCCAAATTAACAGACTCCCCTGATTTAAATCCATACATGTTTCTACATTGGGTGCTATCTATTCTCCCCAGCGTTTTGCCACTGGTATTTTTTATCACGCTTTGCACTACTTGAGGCTGGGTCTTTAATCACCAACTGAAGATATCATACAGATGTAACTCAGGTACCTTTTCAAAACCCTCAAGAATAACACTGAAGAGTTATTTTCAATACCATATTAAATCTTGGATTCTGTGCATGTATTTTTCTTCCTTTATAAAATCACTCATTTCTACTATTTTTTTTTCACTTTTAAAACTCTCACAAAACATTGATAAAGAACTGACATAGAATAAGTTGCTTATAATGGGCCTGTACACCCTCAGAATCAGCCCATCAATAAAATTTCTTATTACTCTCATCTTACTCTCATAACACACTTCACTCTGTACTTAATGTACTTCTATATGTTATTACAGACAGACTCTATCCCTTAAATCCAGTCTAACTTTATCCAGAGAGGCATGGACATATATACACTACCAAACTTAAGGTAGATAGCTAGTGGGAAGCAGCCGCATAGCACAGGGAGATCAGCTCCGTGCTTTGTGACCGCCTGGAGGGGTGCGATAGGGAGGGTGGGAGGGAGGGAGACGCAAGATGGAAGAGATATGGGAACATATGTATTATATAACTGATTCATTTTGTTGTAAAGCAGAAACTAACACACCATTGTAAAGCAATTATACTCCAATAAAGATGTAAAAAAAATTTTCTTTATCTAAGAAAATTATGACTTCTAACTCTCTATTTACAAAATGATTGTCTTCCTGTAACAGTTGATGAATATTCTGTCCTATATTTTTCAAGTATAACCTAAAATCTCATCTTTGTGATTATTTATGATTAACAGTGAAGTGACAATTTTCTCTCCTTTACAAAGGTACTCATCACAACCCCCCAAAACTAAGATCTGTAGAGTCTCATGGAACACAGCAACCATATCTTTGATTTTTTTTTTTTTTGCAAATATTTTATTACCAAACCAAGGTTTTTTTCCAAAGAGATCTTCTATTTTTCTGGAAGTTTCAAGTATGGTGCATATATACCAAATATTCGAAAGGTCTAAGTTTTCCCTCAAGATCATATTGTACAAATGGACACTACTTCCTCCAGTTGAATTTTCCATAAAGATGATGCAAATTAGATCAATTATACTTCCTTGCAGTCTAAATTGGGAGATATATGTCTGTGTTGCAGGTGCGTGTATATGTGTGTGTATGTGTAAATATTTTAAGTAAATTAAAACTAAAGCAGAAACTAACACACCATTGTAAAGCAATTATACTTCAATAAAGATGTTAAAAAAATTTAAAAAATAAAAGACAAACAGAAACACATCCAAAAGAACCAGAGGAACACTTGCAGTTTAAAAAGTTATCAATTTTGAACTGTCAACAGTAAATCATTGCATGGAATTTGTGCTCTATGATAACACTGCTAATTATGTCAGAAGAGCCTCTTAATGGGCACTACTGTGTTCCGTTAATATAGTGACTGCCACATAAAGTATTTAAGATGACACATTTACATAAACTTTAATTCAGTCACTTTTAATATACCATTTGGAACTCATCATTCCCACATGTGTAAACTATGAAACTATAAATCCTTCCAGCTCCCAGACTTAAACTAATTTGATTAGTGAGCTAGGTTATGAATGGCCATATTATATCTTTAAACATCTTTGCACATAAAATTTCATAAAAACTTATAAGCCTCACCTTTAGCAGCCTGAAAGTAAAGTATTAACATTTGTGAAATATGTTAACTCTTGCACAATCCTAAGGCTCTAGGCCTAGACCAGATGACTTAACAAACCAAATTTTAATGTACATGTTAATTAGCTAGAACACACATTTTCATGTTCATGGAAACAAAACTATGACTCTTTTTTACTGGTACTACAATGTGGAAGAAATCTTCCTGGAGGTGAGGTAAGATTTTTAAATTTTGTTTAGTATATTTTTTAATAATCATCTTTCTTCTTCAGATTTCTAGAACATGAGAACACGTTTTAATTCCATATTGGTATATGGCTACTCTCTGGATGGCAAACCATATGATGAACTCCTACTCATCTTTCAAGACTCTGTCCAAGATATACAACTTCTGTGAAGGTTTTCTTGATCAACCTCTCCCTACTCTTTCTCCTTCAACCTTCCTTCTGGGGAAACTGGTCCCTCCCTCCCATATGTTTCCACATGTTACTTCCTTTTAAAAATTGAATAAATAGAATACAAATTAAATTTGAACCAGAGAAATATTATAAAATTTTGAATGAAATTTGTTTAAAAATATTTTAAAAAATCAATACAGGGCTTCCCTGGTGGCGCAGTGGTTGAGAGTCCGCCTGCCGATGCAGGGGACATGGGTTCGTGCCCCGGTCCGGGAAGATCCCATATGCCACGGAGCGGCTGGGCCCGTGAGCCATGGCCGCTGAGCCTGCGCGTCCGGAGCCTGTGCTCCACAACGGCAGAGGCCACAACAGTGAGAGGCCCGCGTACAGCAAAAAAAAAAAAAAAAAAAAAAAATCAATACAAACCTTGTTATGGCTAAAATATCAAGTATTTCTAGGATTTTGAGATGTGCTGAGTATATGGTGATTATTGTACTTTTACAGTTATACAATATTATTAAAGGGCAAAATCCTATTTAATCAGGAGAAAACAAGTTAACATTTATATAACTACCTCCCTTAAATCAAGATAGTTTTTATATACACACACAGATATATGCACGTGTTTGTATAGTGTGGGCGTGTTTTCCTTGGTGGGAGGGGGAAAACAGGGCCAAATGATTGCCTTAAATTTTTTTTGTAATGTTTGTGAATGTATGTGTTTGTACGTGTACGCTTTAAATGTGTGTGCTTTAAATGTAAAGTAAATATGGTGCAGTGCAAACTCACTGAACTGAAAGTCAGCTGTCACAAGTTTTAATCACCCATCTTAATCTTTATGCTGCTACCTTGGACAAATGACTTAACTTCTCTCATCTTCCTTTACTTCTTCCTTTAAATTTCAAAAATTACAAAGCTTCCATCAAACTGGTCTTAAAATAAAAACTAACAAGGACTTTTAAAAAATTACTCTTAAATGTGTATTTATTTATCTCACTAATTAAAGCGATTTTGACCTGAGATACAAAGCTGAGGTCAGCTTTGCTTACACTGGAGCTTTGATATTCCAATTAAATTAGTCTGTTCAGCTAGCAATCAAATTAAATAACATCTAAGGATGTTATGATTCCCAGTTATAATAAGAACCCTATAAACTCTTTTTGACAGTTTACACAGCACCTGAAACAAAATATAACGAATGGGAAAGAACACTGTCCTCAGTTAATATAAACCTGCCACATTAACAGTCCTATCAAATAACGTTTTCCTTGTGTTTGCATGATCTTATTTACAAGCTTAAATGTATTTCCAGTTTTATATAAGTTTAAGCACATCACTCATAAAATAATACATTTTGGGGCTTCCCTGGTGGCGCAGTGGTTGAGAGTCCGCCTGCCGATGCAGGGGACACAGGTTCGTGCCCGGTCCGGGAAGATCCCACATGCCGCGGAGCGGCTGGGCCCGTGAGCCATGGCCGCTGAGCCTGCGCGTCCGGAGCCTGTGCTCCGCAACGGGAGAGGCCACAACAGTGAGAGGCCCGCATACCGAAAAAAAAAAAAAAATCGTTTCGGTACAGTAAAATTTAATGATTCCAGTTTGCACTGAAATGCATCTTTAAAAGATACTAAAAAATCAATTTCTGTGTAGTTTACCTTGTCCTAAAATATGCCTTATTTAACATGTGCTTCAAAATCTGGATTCTAGTCCAAAACATAAAGTTTGTCCTTAAAATCATGCGTCTTCTTCATTGTCAATTATGGCAAATCAAATTACATGTTTAATGTGTATAAAATACTGCCTTTTAAAATACATGCCCTTGAATACAAACCCAGCAATTTAATATTTTTAAGCTATAAATGCCAGAAAACTCTCCATGCGTTATCTGGCATTGCTATTAATCTTTGTACCTCTAGGATAGTTAATTGTACTGAGCAGAATAAAACTCCTACAAAAATATTGTTTCTCTGCAAAAAGTAAAACAACTAAAATATTTTAACAAGTGGTAGATTAAAATGACTTGAACATAATCTTCTTAACTTAATTCGGTAACAAATCTCAATCATTTAAAAATATATCGGTAATATTTATTTCTAAAATGTGATATGGTTGAAAAGAAGTCACTTTTACATCTTCTGTTAATATAACTTTCAGGGAAACACACCTTAAAAACTGAGGGCTTCCCTGGTGGCGCAGTAGTTAAGAGTCCGCCTGCCGATGCAGGGGACGCGGGTTCGTGCCAGGATTCGGGAGGATCCCACGTGCGGCGCAGCGGCTGGGCCCGTGAGCCATGGCCGCTGGGCCTGTGCATCCGGAGCCTGTGCTCCGCGGCGGGAGAGGCCAAAGCGGTGAGAGGCCCACGTACCGCAAAAAAAAAAAAAAAAAACAAAGGAAATCCCCCAAATTCTAATATGTCAAAACCAGCTAGATTAGAGGAATTAGTTATAAAGCCAGAGAGTATGAAAGCACGTGGACAAAAACTGCATGATCCAGAGGACCAGAAATAAAATGTTGTTAAGCCACAGATGCGTGGAGCCTATTTTTCATTTTCAGTAAAATCAAAGTCCCTTTGAAATACAGTTCTGTGCAAGAAAATCATCTTAACACAGGTTCATGGAAATATTCTTTTAAGTGATAGATGAAATCTTGTCATAATAATACATCTATAATCATACAATGTAATATGCTCAAGTTGAAAACCCTGGGCCATTTATTTTAAAATCAAATTTGATGTTTATTTAAAATTGATGAAAACAAAAAGCAAAGCTGTATATGCTCTTGTGAGAAATAAATGTGGGCACTAGAGGGTGCACATTCCCTTTCACAGCTTGTCTGGACTTGAATTTGGCTTCTCTTATATTTTCTTATCTACATAATGATAACATGGTGACAAATGGATTTTTCATGCGAGTTCTCTTACAGAGAAACATAAAATGTCCAAAGATATAGATAAAATGGTGTAAAAGGAACATGTGAGGAAGGCATTTAAACATATACACAAAAGTATCTTGAAGTCATAATACAGAGATTCCCTTGAGAAAATGTCTTCAAATTGGGGAGAAACACTTAATCCAAATAATACAGTAGCATTTTCTGGACTTCATAACTCAGGATTTTTTTCCCAGTTCATTAATCTCACCTATTCTTTTGAATGTTAATAAATATGTAGACACTTGTGTTCTATAAATCTGCCTATAAATACATTCCTGTACCAAGATTAAGTTTTTAAAATGTTAATTTAACACTCAATCAAATTCACAGGAAAAAATAGCATTTTAAGCATCTTGTTCCTGTCACATGCTTTCACAAAGAAAAAATTAATTCATCTCCCATGATAACTGTGTAGGCTATTTATTATAATCTTCATCTTCATAGCTATATCAAGAACAGAGAGCTTCAGAAACCTTTACTTTCAACACACAGTGAAATATGAAGTTAAGATTCAAAACCAGGTATGTCTGAATCCAAAGATTTCCACTACACTACACTTATATTCCTTTGTTCCAAATGAAAGGGAAACCATTTTTTTTTTGAAATATTAAGGAAAAGTCAACATGAACTTCCTGTTTGTTGCTATACAGTACAGTCTGGTGGTTACTACTGTGCTGTTTTGGATTATTCCAGAATTTGACTGAAGTCTCTAACACTAGGACATTAACTCTGAACATTTTTATTAACCTAAACTATGATATTTAGTTGCAGAATTCATACCCTCATGGCATTATGAAATAATTACTTTTTCCCAGTTTATTTTTACTTTGCAGTCTTCCTTAATTTCCTAAAGTCCCCAAATTTCCAATCAGCTGATGTGTTTTCTGATGTTAGAACTGATTAAGCATAGATGGCAAAGGTTATGACAGATAATAAGGTTAAGACCATGGTTAGCACTAGAAGTCCTGCACCTGGAAAAACAGTTCAATTATATGGGACTCCATTTATGCGTTGATACTGAAAAAGATACCTAACTTTGAAGGAAAAATCTTTTTCACTGATAAAGATCTCTGTATTTAAAGATATAGCCAAATGCTCCAGTGGTACCATAGAGTCTATGAGACTTAGAAGGTAGAACAGCCATGAGACTTAGAAGGTAGAACAGCCATAATCTAGGGTAAGTGCACCATTTCCACAGACAGACCTCAGTAAAGTAGTAAATAGTCTCAGTCAATCTTTTATTTTCAGCTAAATAATTTGATGAAATTACCTTTAGTTTCTCATTATAGATAACATGACATAGAGTTCAAGAATGCAGCATCCTGTGGAGAGGGTGTGGAGAAAAAGGAGTCCTCCTACACTGCTGGTAGGAATGTAAATTTGTGCAGCCACTATGGAAAACAGTATGGAAGTTCCCTAAAAAACTAAAAGTAGAGCTACCACATGATCCAGCAATCTCACTCCTGGGCATATACCCAGAGGAAAACATAATTCGAAAAGATACATGCACCCCAATGTTCATAGCAGCACTATGCACAATAGGCAGGACATGGAAGCAACCTAAATGCCCATCGACATGAATGGGTAAAGAAGATGTTGTAATATAAATATAATGGAGTATTGCTCAGCCATAAAAAAGAATGAAATAATGTCATTTGCAGCAACATGGACGGACCTACAGATTATCATACTAAGTGAAGTAATCCGGACAGAGAAACACAAATATCATATGATATCGCTTATATATGAAATCTACAAAATGGTACAAATGAACCTATTTATAAAACAGAAATAGACTCACAGACATAGAAAACAAACTTACAGTTATCAAAGGGGGAGGAAGGATTAAATTAGGAGTTTGGGATTAAAATATACACACTACTATATATAAAATGGATAACCGACCCAACAAGGACCTACTGTATAGCACAGCAAACTATACTCAATATCCTGTAATAACCTATAATGGAAGAGAATGTAAAAAAAAGAATATATATATATATATATATATATATATATATAAAACTGAATCACTTTGCTGTACACTTGAAACTAACACAACATTGTAAATCAACTATATTTCAATGAAAATTAGAAAAAAAAAGAATGCAGCATCCTGTGCTAGATGTCTGGGTTCAAACCCTGACTGCACTGCTTCCTGTAAAGTTTGTGACCTAGAACAAGTCACCTCACCTCTCTGTGCCTCATTGTTCCCATTGGCAAAGAGTGACAACAATAAAAAACTACTTTATAATGCTCTTTTAATGGTTAAGTGTGTTAACGTGCAAAATATTTAGATGAGTTCTTGACATATGGTAGAAATCATACATGTTAGCTACTGTGATTAGTGCCTTCCGTGACTATTTCCTGCTGGCTTTAAGCCAGCCCCTGGGCCACCTCTCACTTTCTCATTTGAGAGTGGATCTATTCATCTTAGTGTTTTGTTAAGGACTGGTAAAGTAAAAGCCATTCTTGTAATCATCAGAATGAAAACTGCAAAGAAAGCTGTAACAAAGACAAAAAGGCAAATACATAAGAATCATCAACAGCAAAATAATCTCATCTATTTCACCCTTTATTGCAGGAATAGGCAAACTATGGCTCACGGGACAAATCTGGCTTGCCACTAGTTTTTGTAAATAAAGTTTTATTGGAACACATCCACACTCATCATTTACATATTGTTTATGGTTGCTTTTTCCCTACAGCAGCAGAATTGAGCACTTGCAAAAGAAACTATGTGGTGCACAAGCCTAAAATAGGGACCGTCTGCCTCTTTAGAGAAAAAATTTGCTGACTACCTCCCTGCTCTATAAAGTTAAGATGGTCTATCTCTCCCAACACATAGGTGGGTCCAAATGTGTGGTTCACAGTCGCCATATTGCTTGGCTCTCTTTCAAAAATATGCCTTGGCTCTCTATAACCAGATTAAAGTTCCTTAGTCTGGCATTGAGTACCTTTCTTTTTCTTCCCACAATGAACTCAACCTACCTTTTCAACCTCATCCCTTACTTCTCTCTTTCCAATACTGCATATTTCTGCTCTAAGCAAACAGAAACACCCACAACCCTGTGTAAATGCCACTTGTATACAGCCTGTATCTGCATCGTCCTTTTCCCTGATCTTGAGTCCAATAGGCCCCTATCCTTTAACCGTCTACTCAGATGCTAATGTCTCCATGAGCTTTCCATGCTCAACTGTCAAGCAGGACTGGAAGTGATCCTTTCTTCCTTATGACTTTTCTAACATTTTATTGGTACTTCTTCATGACATAGTTTATACTATTAGAATGCAAGCTTCCTGAGGGAAGGACTAAATATGGTTCTTGGTCATAGCAACTGGAGTGCTCTGCACATCATAGTGATCCATTAGATATTGTTGAATGAATATGAAAATTAGCAAGAAAACTAATGTTGCTGTCACTACATTCTTGAAATACTGTGGACTCGTACTGACTACAAGAGTGTTCAAAGAACCCCTCCATACACTGAGTGGTGCCTTGGACCTTGTGGGAAGCAAATTAAACTTTAAATACCCTCAGTGTGCAAGCTCACTGAGTTTAAAGGACTTCAACATGCTTTTATCTCATGGATCTTTGAAGTTTAAATAACTTCCAGTCAAGGTTTAGAAACTATCTGGTACAATGCAGAATACCATTTAAATCTGATGTGTACTCACTGTCCCACTGCCACTTCCCCAGCATCATGAGTTGTTTCCATTCATTTACTTCTTCTAGTGAGCATCTCTATGAAGTTTAGTTAAAACCCAAAGCAAAACGCATGGCCCTACAAAGCCAGTGTCTTAGCTCAGGCTGATGTAACAAAACACTATAGATGGGTGGTTTAAATCAGGGGTCCCCAACCCCTGGGCCGCGGACCAGTACTGGTTGTGGCCTGTTAGGAACCGGGCCGCACTGCAGGAGGTGAGCAGCAAGTGAGCAAAGCTTCATCTGCTGCTCCCCATCACTCCCCATGGCTCGCATTACTGCCTGAACCATCCCCCTGCCTCACCCCATCCCATGGAAAAACTGTCTTCCATGAAACTGGTCTCTGGTACCAAAAAGGTTGGGGACTACTGGCTTAAACAATATAAATTTATTTTCTCATCGTTCTGGAAGCCAGAAGTTCAAGATCAAGGTGTCAGTATGGTTACTTTCTGGTGAGACCTCTCTTCCTGGCTTGTACATGGTTGCCTTATCAATGTACCCTCACGTAAGACGGAGGAGAGAGAACAAGCTCTCTGGCGCCTCTTCTTATAATGGCACTAATCTCATCATGAAGGCCCTACCCTCAAAACCTCTTCTAAACCTAATTATTCCCCAAATACCCCATTTCCAAGTAACATCAAATTGGGGTAAGGGCTTCAAGACATGAATATCGGGGAAGTGGGGCACAATTCAGTCCATAGGAGCCAGACATCATTGTACTTGCCTGTGATGAAATGATGTGTATTGATTCATAGAGATACAGGTTGCTGACTAGGGAAGACATCAGAATAAGAATATTCTCAGAAAATGTTAGAATAAGAATACTTTCTCTTATAACACAAATGTGGTAATGGGAAGATACCTGTTCTAAATTAATAATTGGGAACTCAACTTTCTCCTGGGGAGAGGGTGTATATTTTTGCCTAAATAATCATCAAGAGAGACACATACAGTAAAATTTCCAGTGTGACGGCCAACAAGGAAAGTCATATAAATTCCATTTCGGAGGTGAAGAAATAGATTCTGAGTGAGATTAAGTTACTTGCTTTAGTCACATAGGTGATAAGCGGAAGATGCAAGGCCAGAATCCATCTCTGTGCAGTCACAGGGCCATCTGCTCTTTCAGATCCATTCTTCATGTTTCTCTTGTCCTCTCTGTACCAGAGGAATATATACATTTTCTGCCATCGCCTTCCCCCTGGCTTGTGATTAGAGGCACTGGCAGAATACCGAAAGATGGAAGGAAGAGAAAAGCCAAGTTCCTTCACACTCAACTTTTGCTGACATTTCTAGAGCGGCTTCATCTCCACTGTGGCTTCAGTTTCCTCTGGATGGTCCCTCCCTCCCCAGGTCCAAGCTCTTGCCTGGCAGTCCTAACACTGCTAGTCCCTGTTTGAAGGCCCCAACTTTGGGACTCTGGTACCATCCCCCCTGCAGTGTTCCTCTATCTCTAGGGAAATGAGCAGCCTGTTGATGCTGCTTGTATGTTGAGTTGCCTCACTGTCCCTCTGTGCTGCTTCCCAGCTTTTCATCACCTCCTTCAACAATTCCCTGTATTATTTTTCTCTCTGAAACACCTAGAGTGGTTTTTGTTTTCCTGACAAGACTGACAAACACCCATCTGATATGCCATGAATATTTACTGAATACCTCCAATGGGCTAACTTCTGAGTTAAGTGCTGTCGGTCTAGAGTTGCAAATAAATGGCTCCTGCCCTCAAGGAGTTTACTGGAGATACAAATATGCAAAAACAAGATCATTACAATAAAATTCTGCAAGTTTTTTAACGGAAGGATTGTCAAAGCTGAGAAATGTCTGGGAGGTTAGGTTCCCAGAAAGAGAAGGTAGTTAGTTGGGGAAAAGGAATGTGGCAGCTGGAAAAGGGAAAGTAAGGAAAAGGGAATCTTCAATAGAGAGAACAGTAGGTACAAAGAAACAGAAGTCTGAGGGAATACAGAGCATTTGGAGAGCAGAGGGTGGTTCATTAAACCTGAGCAGAGGGCAGTGCCATTTGAAATGCAGTTTCTGGCCAGTCTGTGAACTATCTGTTAGTAGCCTGTGACAAGAAAAGTCACTAGAGCATAAATAGTCACGAAGCATACAATTTCATCTGATTTCTTTTTAATTGCAAAACTTTCTTGACAAAGGAAGCGGTGCACTGATTTATATTCTGGCTCCAGCTCTTCATCTCACTGTGTACTGGTAATAAACAGTTTGCAGACTATTTTGAGTAGCACTGGCATATAAGAAAATGGGTAGGGGAGAAGGGCGAGAAGCTAGAGAGTCAGGCTGTCAAAGATCAGAAAGGAATTCCTGTGCTATGCATTTCAAGAACCACCGGCAGAGGAATGATCTAATTAAAACTGCCTTTTAAGATATATCTCAGGAGGCTGTGAACAGTATGGATAAGAAGGGTGAGCGTAGAGGCACAGAAATCAGTTAAGAATTTCATGCAGAAAACTATCAGAGACTTAACTAGGGGGAAGGCAGCCTGGATGTAAAGGAACAAATACACTAAAGAGAATTGAAAGGACTTAGGGAGGTTGCAGATATCATGACCACTGTGAGCGGCTGCACAGGTTGTACACTGCACAAGTCCAGAAGGTGCTGTTTTTAGGAACTATGATGTGAAAGACAGTCTCTAAAGATGAGTAGTCTAAACTGCAGAACTTCATTTGTGATTTCTGTAAGAAGTCCAGGTGGAAATGCCCAAAAAACATTTGGATGTTACAGGTATGAGCATCGGGAAGGAGGTTAAGCTAAAGATGTTAATTTGGAAAACAGCAGGTATAGATGTGTGATAAAAGCAGGATTATAAATGATATCACCCTGGAAAAGAAAGTGTCATAAAAAGAAAATAAAGCCAAAATGTGAGTCTTTTGGAGACCAACATAAAAGGGATAGGAAGAGGAGAATCGGAATACATAGTGGGAAAGCAAAGAGGAGAAAAGAAACAGGAGAGAACAATGTCCCAGAAACTGAGAAAGAGGAAAATTTCAAGAAAGAACTAATTACCACTGTCAAGTACAGCACAAAGTTCAAGAAGGATAAACTGAAGAGCGACCTTTGGAGCTGACAATTAAGGAGTTCTCTGGTGACCTTGCTGAGAGCAGTTTCAGCATTTCATGTAGAGTATGAGAGGGTAAAGGAAACAATCAGAAGTAAGGAAATAGTGGTAGTTCACATCTTCTGATTAAAAATCAACTCTTTTTTGCATTCAACCATGCTTCTTCTTTTAGATGAATAATTGTGACTACCATTTTCTTCACTCTCAGAACAAACAAAACTGTATGTCATGGTTCCAGGAATATAGCTCTATCTTCCTCTTGGCTGGCATCTTTTTGTGCCTCACATTCTGGAAGAGTACATTTTCATACAACTGCTATAGCTAGACATCCATAGCTATGTGTAGCATCTTACAGGACCAGTTCCCATTATAGTGCATTTCAACTTGGAACATGTATTGGGCATCCCCAAATCAGAAGGTCCCGTAACAGGTTGGGAGTAAGATATGGACCCTGGCCCTGGCAAGCTTTGAGTCTAGGGGGTGAAACAGGCATATGAAAAGGTCATTTTAACATATAGCACTAGAGGGGTCACAAGAAGGGACATCATCTTGTGTGGCATCTTATGTAGTATCACTTAGCCTAGTCTGGAGTAAATGGTTCCTATCATTGGGGCTGGTTTGAGGAAATAAGAAGCAAGAGTCAGGATGAAACTAAGATGATGCTCTAGTGCACTGATTTACAAAATGTGGGCCCTGAACTAGCAACATCAGCATCGCCTGGGAACTCATTAGATATTAAGATTCTCAGGCACTGCCCCAGGCCTACTGAATCAAAAACTCTGGTGGGGACCAGTAATCTGCCTTTTAACAAGGCCTCCAGATGATTCTGATACATGCTAAGGTATGAGAACCGCTGTTCTTGGTCAAGGGTTCTCAAACTTTAAGGCTTATCAACAACGACCTGGAGAGCTTGTAAAGGATTCCTGGGCCCACCTGCAGAGTTTCTGATTCAGCAAGTTTGGGGAGCGTCCTCCAAGTCTGCATTTCTAACAAGTCCTCAAGTGATGCTGCTGTTTCATGCACTGCACTATGAGTATCACTGCTCTAAGTGTTCTCTGGCCACTTAGCATGCCTCTAGAATTAACATTCTTACATTCTTCAAAACATTTATTGACTTATTGTTGACTTATATGACAAATTAGCTTTAAGAACCTTAAATGGATAGTTATCTTTTCGGAACATCTGAAGATGGTATGTAAGGTTTCTATTATTCACCAAAAATAGTTTCTAAACTGAAATTTGAGTTTATGACCAAGGTCATTTGACTCTAATACATAAAAAGAAGTAGGGCATTGCAACTGTTAACACTGAAATGGAAATTAGGAGACTCATCACTAGTCCTTATTTTGCAACTGAAAGCAAGTTGCTTAACCTTTCTGGACCTCAATTAACCTGTAACCATGAACAGGTCTGGAGTCTAGTTTCCTTAGATAAAAGGAGCAAAGTTTTATTTTACTGGGCAGTGCCAATGGAAAAAAAATATATTATTACTGAGTCCAACATCCCAAGTATTTTAGGATCAATTTATCATATAGAAAATAAAAAAAAATTAGCTCTTAGACACATTAATCATCTAATTAGATCCTCTGCATAAGTTAAAATGTTTTAGTTTACAACTTCCAGATTATAGTTTGGGAATCAAAGTTAAAATAAATATCTAAAACAAAAATAGCTTACGCATTAATCTCATAAAATGGCAAAAAGACAGGCCTTATCTAACTTCCTTCCAAGGACGTGACATAAATTAACATCATTCAGGCAGCAGACATTAAAAAAAGGGGAAAAAGCACAATTAAGCTGAAAAATAGAAAACAAAATAATTATGCAGGTACATAATTGTCTAGGTCATTTATTCCACCATTTAGTAAGCATGTGGGACATAGAGAGAAAAAGCAAACTTAAGACTGTCTGCTTACCTAGAAGAAGATAAAGAGACTTGGTGAATTTAGATATTTCGAGACATCTCTCTACTTCCCTTGAGGTCAAAGATACTCATTTATTAACACCATAGCTGAAAAACATTATCCTTATTGAGATAGCATTTACTTAAAAAACAATTCAATTTGCCATTGTTTTCACCTGGCTGATACAAAAATGTAAATGAACGCTTTTGTGAAAAG
Organism: Lagenorhynchus albirostris; assembly: GCF_949774975.1. NCBI lineage: Eukaryota > Metazoa > Chordata > Mammalia > Artiodactyla > Delphinidae > Lagenorhynchus > Lagenorhynchus albirostris. The sequence goes on along the minus strand of NC_083116.1, from coordinate 103,620,629 downwards.
TCTCTTTAAATAACTGCTATATGATTAGTAACTAATCTCCTCGATAAATCCCAATTTACTATATAATAGATCTAGTTTTAACCTATTCTGAGTTCCATACTCTGATAATTACCTATATGTAAGATATTATCACTGAACTGCAGGGATAATTTACTATTAGAAATAATTACCTTGTGACCCAAGGTCATCAAGGACTTTTGTATATCTTAGTGTAAGGAGGACAATTTATGCAGTAAATATTACAAATGTAGAAATTGTATCATTATTAAGGAATCAACTAAATGTACCTTAGATAATTAAGAAATTATAGTGTGGTACAAAGCTGAATTTTAAATCCCTTAATAGTTTTGAACAAATGATGATATCCTAATGGGTAAAATTAGAATATTAAAGATTATTCGAATGTTCACTTGTTTATTATTAAAAACAATTCCATGAAGAAGTAGATGGAATTCTTAAATGCTACTGAAAAATAAAATTTTAGTTATCACAATTAATTGAACTCTATTACTCTTTCAACAAATATTTATTGATTATTTATTGTATGCATGGTACTATACATGGAATCTAAGTAAAATATAAAAAATCTGATAACAGGATTCCTTTGTTGTGATTGGTGATGAGAAAAATATATGTGGGTGACATTGAGGCATAGAGCAAAAAAGGAATGTAATGTACTGGATGAAGTGGAAAGATTTCGGGGAAGCTACCCAAAAAACTGGTGGGAGAAAAATATTTTATACCACAAGAAGGGGTTTGTGTTTTACTATGGGGACAACTGGAGTTATGGGGATCTCAAGTCTGGAGGGTCAGCATAAAAGCAATTTTAGATATATTAATTTAAGGCAGATTGATCAGAAAGGGGGGTGGGCAAGTCTGGCCCCAGGGAGGTATATGGCTTAGAGTATGGCGCTGGCAGTTAGAATGACTGGAAAATGATGACACTTGCCCAATAATATAGTGTAACAATAATAATAAATAAGGAGAAAGGAAAGAGAAACTGATACAAATGGAGAAGTCAGGTGGTAAATTCTGTTTTGAAGAGGAAGATGAAAAGGCAATTTTTTGTTACATTTGGTAAGCTTGAGAGAATGCTCACTATGGAATTTTTTTCACCAATAGTCCATGAGCACCATCTCTACTTTCTCCACCAACCATCACCTTCACTATCATCAACACCTCAGTCACCACCACCACTTCCACCACTGCCTCTGCCTCTATCACATCCACATAAGCAAACAAGAACAACAGCTACTGCATTTACTGAATTGTAACTACCTTACAGGCAACTGTATTAAATGCTTCTTACTTAATCCTCAGTGTTCAATAAAGTGAGGATACTGAATCTGAGGCACAGATATTAGGTAATTTGCCTGGGATCATAAGCTAGTAATTAAAACAGGCAGATTTCAAACCTGAGTAATTCTGATTCCAAAGACCATGATTTTTCCAATATTTGCTACTTCTTTAGCCACACAGTCAATGAGTTATAATAACTAAAATACGTGTGCAATGTCTGAGTAACCAGGTGTGGGTAATTGGAGGCAACAAATGTTTGCATTTGATGAAAATAAAAATTGAAGCACTGCCTGGATGCAGATCATAGATTTAGAGACATAAAAGTGAAATTTGAGGGAGTCAGATATAGAGCTATGAAATTTGGGAGTCACTCATTTAGAGCCAGACTTGAATCAATGAGAGGAGATAATTCAGATAAAGAAGTCAGAAGGGCAAAAAAGATTTGAATTTATAAGATAGTACCATAGGACTTAGGCAAAAGGAAGAAAGCAAGTCAGATAAAGAGTAGTAGGAGTAGAACCAGTAGTGTATCAAAGAAGTTGAAAAAAGGGATCATTTTTTTAAAAATCAGCACCCAATAGATTGCCAAGACTACAGTCTTGACAGTTAAACACTAGCAGTTCTCACCTGGGACAACAGAGAATCACTAGCCACCATGATGTTTTCAGTCATGTTTGCATGACGCCTCTGGAACCATTATAGTATTTTAACCAAATTGCATCCTGCAGACAATGATCACTTACTGGATTTAATTGCTCCTAAATGTTTTCTCATTTCCTCTCTTTGTTCAGTCTAAACTTATCAATCTAGAGTCTTGCACAGAGTGTCCATGTTACCCTACTGCCCAAATCAGGATACATGTGAGAGTGAAAGTTGGTGCTTTATATAATTATGCTGGGACAAAAGGTGTAATTTGGGATGATTCAGGCAAACCAAGACATAAGATCACCTTTGTCATTTATCTACAAAAGAAACATGTTCCTACACGGTCCAGGTTCTGTAGTCAGGTTACCTCAGCTGAAATCCTGGCTCAGGCACTCTGAAGCTGTGTGTAATAGTAATAATAGCCATACCTATTTGGGAGGGTTAGTGGGAAGAATAAATGAGCTATGCAGACAAAGCACTTAATCTAGTGCTGAGTGCATAATAAAATCCTCAATAAGTGTTAGCTTTTATTTAAGTAATATATTCTTTATGTTCCCAATTGAACATGCTTCCAAGCACTTACAAAAACTGCTGAGAGCATATGATACAAACAGAGTTTAGGAGACAAAATATTTCACCACTAGTCACACTTTCTTGAAAACAAAAAAGTACTCAGAACACATTTTTCCTAACCAAATACATTCTCCAAACAGGAGCCAAGAATAAGCTTTTGAAGACAGAGAATGATAGAAATCAAGTTGCTCTGTTAATATCTGTATTAGAAGGGTCCCAAACATATTAGGGGGTAGATCAACTAGGTCTCCATATTGCTCTGCTTGGAAACTTGTTGGAGAGCTGTTAGGTTGTTGCAAAGGATCCATAAATCCATGTGCCCACTAGGCATTGTCTGTAGACATATATTTAACAAGGCATCAAATTAATCGCCATGCTCTTAGGATTAATAAAAAGCAAATTCATTAAGAGCTTTACTGATTTATTTTTGCTGTCACATTCTTTCTCCATCAATGAATGTTAAAATTTCAACCACTATAATGAGTAGAGTTCTTGGAACTTTCTGCCCCAAATAGAATGCCAATATTCAAAGATTCTGAGAACCATTTGACTGGAACAAGGCTCAGTAAACTTTTCTTGTAAATGGCCAGATAGTAAATATTTGGGGGTTTGTAGGTCATATAGTCTCTGTGACAACTACCCAACCCTGCCTTTCTGATGTGAAAGCAACCAAGGATGATGCATAGATGAATGAGTCTGACTTTGTTTTGATAAAACCTTATTTGTGCACACTGACCTTTGAATTTCAGAAATTTTCACATGTCATGAAATATTCTTCTTTTGATTATTTTCAACCACTTAAAAATGTAAAAAACAGTTCTCAGCTCATGAGCCCTACAAAAACTGGCAGCAGGCTGGATTGAGCCTGCAGGCTTCAGTTTGCTGAGCCCTGAATGAGAGGGTTCACTCAGCCAAGGAGCTCCAACCGTGGAGAAAAGCCCCGTGGTCTACAGTGGAATTATGAAAGTAGGTTAAAAGTCACGGATTAACAGGGAAGTACTGAAAGTCCCAAATGATGTACTTGAAAACTTTTCTAGGTGTTTCTTCCTTTGCCTAAAACATCTGACACGCTATTTTTGGGTATATGTTCTTCTCATGCTTCCCTACCCTTGTATACACTAATTCTAATGTCAAATGTTCCATGTGCTCCCAAACACATGCTGCTTAGAAACATTAAGGCAGGTTTTAATGTTCTTTCTTAATCTTAGAATTATAATAATTGGCATGAAAAGGAAATTGTACCAGTTTTATGATTTTCATGCTAGCTTTCGCATTTATGAAATTTTATTCCCATCAGTTTAATATATCTACTGATTTACATAATACCTAACTTATCTACAATGTCTAGTTGAGAATATCCACGAAAAGCTCAGTTAAAAATTCTAACACCTACAAGATAAGACTTTATAAATATCAAAGAACAGGAAATCTGTTCTGTAATTACTCCTGATATAGGACACGCAGATTGAGACATTATGTTCTCGTAAACTAACAGAATGGATCGTGTCTATTATAGGTGTACTTCTTCTTCATGAAAATGTCCTTTCCATTACTGGAAAAAGGCATTTAATGCAAAAGTAGGCACTGAACAAGCAGGCTCTTGATAAGAAAAAAGGAAACTTTCAGGATAAAAGGCATCCATCACTTGTGGTTTCTTCTTTCAATCCAGAAAATAGTATTTCCATTAAGCATTCTGTTTTTGTTGGGATAGGGATTGCTTGGGGAAAATTTTAAAACTTACTTCATAATTTGTCTCACTAACTTAACTGACATTATAGGCACCCGAGGCTTCTGGAAATATTGTTTAGGTAAAAACACTGCCATCAAAATAGTTGTAAATGAGTTTTCCTGCTTAACAATTACTCTTCGTTTGAGGATAAAGCCATGAGCAAAAGCTTCTCACCTTTTCCTAATTTCGGAATCCACAATAATCTGCCTCTTCTTTTGGGGAGGTGGTGGTGGGAGTTCCTCTTGGGCATGCTTTATGAGGATTTGTTCCCTCGTGGTCACCATAGTTACCGTTTCCATTACAGTTGTCTGTGTTAGTGATGGCTGAGTGGTGGTGACAGCCTGTGAAATCTGCAAGAAGTATCGAAACAGAGGTCACACACTGCTTGAAAGACTTCAGCAAAGACTGCTTGGAGTGGTGAAGGAAAATAATGAGAAACTGTTCCTGTTTGTTGGTAAATTGACCTTCAGATCAAAATAGCACCATATTGAACCCAAATCAAATTGTTTTATCTGACTTAAGTTATGTTGACTGAAACCACAAAGGAAAGTAATGTCAAAACCAAAAGTAAACTAGCGCCTCTTCAATGTATTGGTCAAGCTATGGGAAATAAGTGGGGCAAAGGAGGAAAACTTAGGGTGTCATTCTGTCATTTAATTAGACATGCTGTTTAAAGTGTTTACAACACTAATGTAAATTTTGCTCAGGTATGCCAGCACTAATTCCATTGCCTGGAACATTGTATATGTTTATTAAATAGTGCACTGAGTGCATCTTTGGTTTTCATAAATATAATTATTTATAGTCTATAAATTTTTAGACAAAATTCTTTGAACTGTGTAATGAATGACTTTTTAATCAAATAAGTGATATGCCCTTTAGAAGTACAATAAAAGATTAATATAAAATGCCTATTAGTCCAGAAATACATTTAAGCTGAATATTATTCGAATGTTAAAAAGCACGCTACACCTGTTTGATTTAAATTAGTCAATCTGTTAAAATATTTGAGTATCCAAAGTTAGCATTCAATTCTTCTTGGTTTAGAATCACACTAACTTTGTGTTCAGACTTTACAAAGATTTTTTTTTAGACATAGATCATCACTCTTTGAAATGATACGATTTGTGACCCAAGTCGTGAGAGGCCATTCCCTCAGTACACAGGCATTACCAGACAGACAAGTCACAAAACGGTGAGACATCCTCTTGCCTTAACCACCAATTCTGTCTCACAGTCCTCCAGTTATTAAGACTAAAAAGTTACCTCTTGTGATGTTAATCATTACTCTTCCAGTAAGCCAAATTTTTTGGAAGATCTATTTCCATGGAGACCAAAACAGGCCTGCTTTGGATCCACTTATACATACTAAATATACACATAGTCAAGGATCTGGTTGGGACCAAGATTAGATTTACTGATTTTCCTGAATTTGCCAAGGGATAAGAAAGAGGTTTGAGGGAACCTCCCTGCCTCACACATGATGACCAATTCCCTCAATGGGAAGAAAGCAGGGAAGCCTCATGATCTTCTGATTTCAGCTTCCAAATAGGAATTGACATGTAGTAATGAAATCCTTTGTCATGGTGTCTTATGTAAAAATTGCTTTTGACAAATACATTTTGAAGGTGCTACCCTTTGTGCAAGCCACATCTTTACATATGCCAAGGCCTTAGGGACTTCCATTTAGGTAGCCTAAATAGTTTAAAAAAAAAAAAGACATTAAGAGATATCAAGTTTCTACATGTGTCAAGCACAGGTTTTATCTTCTCTAAGATCTCCATAGATTCATTATTCAGAATCAAGCACTGAGCTTCAAACTATAATTATATAGTCCATCGACAAGTTATGCCAAAATGAAAGCAGAATGTAACAGTTTTTAAAAATGCTTAAGATATAACCTCAAACCTAACTGAACTCAACACAAAATGACAATTACATGATAAAATTAATTCTACCTTTAACCAAAAGGAACACAGAGTTTTTAAGTAGGATTCCAAGAGCATTTAATTTTTTCAGAGTAACATTTTTTTTAACCATGGGCAAATTGTTTTTGCATACAATCAGGGCTTGAAGAAAATATTGTTCAGGTGGAAAATTTCTGCTTTTATATGTGCAGGCACCAGAATGCAGAGATTCTGAAAATACAAAGCTATTTTTTTGCAGTTATATCTAATGTTATGGAATATTTGTGCTACTGAATATTTGGCTGTGAAATTAATTTCTAAAATGTTATAATATCTTCTAACTGATACTTATTATGAAATTGGATAGATGTGCCCACGGAAGGTAAAGAGAAATGGCAACATTATATACTATGAAAAGACATTTAAGAATATAGCAAACCTTATAAGAAAGAAAAAATAATATTTTTAATAAAATAATAGCAGTCTGTAATTGTTCTATACTATAGTCATCACTATACTGTATTTGAAACTACTTCATTTCCTTTGGGATACAGAAAAAAGAAAACATCTGTGCATTGATCCTGTAAATATAGGGTATAATTCATTATATATAACAAATTAATAATTACTTTCAAAACCTACTCCAGAATAAAAAACAATTGGTCATGTACTAAATTTCCCCATCACTTTTAGTTATTGACTGTAAACACTTAATTATATGTTAGAATCATTAAAAATATAGACAGGAAGGGATTATGGAGGTCACTGAGTATAACCTCCTCCTTACTACAGGATTCACTACTTCCAGAAGCAGACAACTCCTTCCTGAGTATGGCATCAAATTTTCCCATTGGCAAAGATCTTTACACCTAGTGGAAGCCTGCATTATTATGACTTCATTCATATAAAATTTGTTTTGGGAATTCCCTGGCGGTCCAGCGGTTAGGACTCTGTGCTTCCACTGCAGGGAGCATGGGTTCAATCCCTTGTCTGGGAACTAAGATCTCACAAGCTGTGCTGCGTGGCCTGAATCAATAAATAAATAAAATTTGTTTTGAACCCTGAAACAACAAAGAGTGAGTATTGTTTCCACCTGACAGTCTTAAAGGTCTGAAGCTTGATAATCATGACTCTAATAAATCTTATTTCCAAGCTCTATAATACCAGGTATTTGCTAGAACTAGATTTAATCGGGTGCTCCAAAACCTAGATTTTCTGACTTTGGACATCATATTCAATTAAAGCAATCTAAAACTGCATGAGTTATCCAGCAGCTGAATCATAATGTTTCAATTAAATTCTAACATCTATTCGATATGTGTCACTACAGGACACCCAGAAACAAATACAATGGAATCTCTATTTTTAGAGATCTCACAGTATAGTAGTGAAGGTGACAACCACACAAATAATTGTGAGACAAGGTGAGTTCCATATGAAAAATACAAGTATGGAAAATAACTGCATGTAAATGTCTTCAAGAAAACAAAATAGATTTGTTTTTAAATACTAGCCCCTTCATCTATCAGTTAACTAGCCAGTAAAAATGGAAAATAATTATTTGTCTTTAGGTTTGGAAGCTAGTTCCCCTTACAGTGATTAAAAGTGGAGGTCTCTGAGCCAGGCTCCACAGTTCTCAAACAACAGGTCCACAGTTCACATCCTGTAATATTTGAGGAAGACTGGTTACTCTCTCAGAGCTTTGATTTCTTTTCTTCATATGTAAAACAGTAACGATAATACATCTCTCACAAGGGTGTTGCAAACAAGGCCTGCTTCATGGGTGTGCAACTTATGTAGTCACCCAGGTCCCCTCACTCAAAAGGATCTCATTCTTGGTTTCATGCTCTGCTGTCACCCTCTTGAAATTCTTCATAATTTTTGTAAAGAATCCCTGCATATTCGTTCTGCACTGAGCCTCGCAAAATATGTACCCCATCCTGGAAGCAAGAATTAAATTACATAATGTTTGAACACAATAAGTACTCTCTTGCTACATATTAGTAATAACCACTAAAAAGTCCAGAGAAAATTCAGGAATTTTTCTAAACCGAACCTTCTTTACTTATAAAGTGATATAGGTTAATTTCCAAAATTTACATTTTTCCCATTGTGAGAAAACCTGGAAGAGCATTTGCCCAGTATCTTGACAGTTCTAGGGTGAACGTCTTCTTGCATTAAGGTTGTATAATTTGGGTAGGTCTAGAAAAAACATACTATTTTCAAACAATGAAAATCTTTCTTACCATTTTCTCTTCCATTTGTTTAAAAATGCACATTTTGAAAAGGAGCTACATGTACATTCAAGCATATTTAAAGAATGTAAAAGAGCATATAACGAAAGGAAACATTTCTTTTCCAGCACTGTGTCCAGTTTCTCATGGGCAACTGGTTGTATTTACCACCTGTTCTTATATTTTATTTTATTTTTTACTTCATTTTTTATTTTATTTTATTTTTTTGCAGTACGTGGGCCTCTCACTGTTGTGGCCTCTCCCGTTGCGCAGGCTCAGCGGCCATGGCTCACGGGCCCAGCCACTCCGCGGCATGTGGGATCTTCCCGGACCGGGGCACGAACTCATGTCCCCTGCATCGGCAGGCGGACTCTCAAGCACTGCACCACCAGGGAAGCCCTGTTCTTATATTTTAAATTAACTTTGTGCTGTTATCTTTCTTTCAGTTTGGCCCATATTCTTAACTGCACCACTTAATTATTTAAATAGTCTTGACTTTGTAAGTTTTGATGTTAGAGATTTCTACTGGTATTGTGAGATACTATTTGAACATTTAAAAAAAAAACTTACTAAAAGAGATTAAAATTATAAAAAATTAGTTACCTAATTTATCTTATTATCATTATTATTAAAATACTTATACTTGTAATAATAGCTACCAGTCATGGAGCTCTCTCCACATTCCAGGCATTATGCTAGGTGCTTTGCATCCCTTATCTTATTTAAAATACTCAAAATAGTATCTGCAGTAAAAGCTTAGTAAGTGGTGGCTATCATTACCTCACAATGGCCCTAAGAATAAGTACTAAGTTTATTCCCATTTTATAGATGAGAGGTAAAAATTTCAGGCAGGTTGACAAGTGTTGATTGAAGTTTCTCGTTGTGTTCTTTATTACATACAGAACTTTAGAGTGATCACTGATTTTTAATGGGCATAGAGGGGTTGCAGTTCTACAGTTTAAAACATACTGCATAATCATAGCAACAGTTTTAGCTGATAACTGATATCCAGGCTTAAAACTATCTCCACAGGCATGGTAGCACAAGGCACAAATATGCGATGATGGTGTGAGGATTCAAAATTCTAAGCAACAGAAAGGATTTATATGTTGAACTTTATGAGAAACCTGGGGTAAAAGATCAGGTGCTCACAAAGGAAGCTGGGTTATTAATCAAAAGGCTAAAAAATGTTCTATCTCATGAACAAATGCCAAGGAATTAACACAGCTAGGTGTAGCATACAAGGAGTGCCCAAGTTCATGAGAGTGGCTTGGTAACTAAACTGTAATATCAATTACTGCCCTGTTTTGATACTGCTATTAAGGCAATATAACTTATTGAATATATACTGATATTAGAATCATAAGCACAGAGTCAATATTCAAAAGATATCATAAAAGAAGTCATTCTCCTATTTGAAATGTAATATTATATGATGGTTAAGAAGGTTTATTCCGTAAAACTCTCTCTTTAATTTTATGTATTTTGTCCCTCACTTCAACTTCTCTTTGGTACACGTTGTCAGAATAAAGAGATACATGTTGGCTTCAGGATACATACTAAACACAGAATTTGAGCAACTCTGTGAATTAGCCACATCTGCAAAAATTCAAGAAGCAATGAAATTTATTTTTTCTGATCCACCTGACCTTCCTCTACACACCATCTGGCAGGAAGTAATGGAACACTTTCTTTAACTAGGGATGCAGATTATTAAGCATACAGAAAAAACTTGGATTTTTCTTGCTGTGTTATTTCATTTATTGTCAACAAACAATAGATTTATCATATAGATGCTGAGTATTTTATCTTAATAGTATTTTAATTACATACTCATGATGAGCGAAATGTAACTATTTCAGAAGCCAGTCTTCTTCTAATAGGAACAGAATTTCATTTTTATTATCATCTTCCAGCTGACTCTGAGATTTATACAATGGAGATAGTTGGAATCTCTTCACTAATTACTCCAGAGTTTTATATAAAATTTCAAGAAAAGAGAAACGCATCATAAACATTTAGAACTGGAAAGACACTACAGAGATCTTCCTAGACCAAATTTTTCATTTTATAAATAAGGAATGAGTGGTTCCAACAGTTAATTCAGCTCTTGTCTCTTAAATTTTCAGTGCCTACAACATTTTATGTTGTTGTCGATAAATGAATTTACAACATAAAACCAATTGCACTGATGCACACAAGGCCTGTTCTCAAACATCTACTTTAGCTGAAGGTAGCAAAAGAATACAGTTAATTCCCAAGGTTATTTGAGCTATAACTTGGAAATTTTCTAATAAAACCTTTAACCTAAGCAATTAACCAAAAGATGCTCTAAAATTCAAGATAGTTAGTCCATGAATTAACTAAGATAAAAACCTAAAATAAATGAGGAAATTTTGTTTTAATTATGGGTTTTATAAAACCATTAAAATTGTTTTTTAATTGGCAGCAGACTGATTAGACTTGGAGAGCTTTCAGGAACCACTGAAAAAGGGTTGTCAACTGAAAGGCCTTAGAGTATTTTTAATTAAAACCATTGGCAAAAAGATGAGAGGCAAACCAATTGTAACTACATTTCATGTATCAAGAGGTCTACAAAATAATGCTTTGAGAATGGGTACAGTCAGAATGTGCATGTAAAATATTTTATGGAGAGTAAAAACAGAGATCTCTAAAATATGAGAATGAACTCTGAAAAGAAAGGCAAATACAGTAATTTTCATCTTAATGCTTTTGCATCTATTTGCATTTCTGGTATTATGAAAAACACTAGCTTATTATCTTCAACCATGTTTTACATTACTTACATGTCTGGCAGGAGTTTTAAAACTCTCAGAAGGACATAAATAATGTAGAACAGATATATCCATACATAATAATCACTTTCTTTATTTGGGAATCCATGAGTACAGACACAGACACACACAGCATAAACATGTACGCTCATGTTCAAGGGGAGGGGAATTCTGAGGATATTAATTTTATCTTTAAGATATTTGTGCTCATAGTTCAGAACACTGCAAAAATGGTCATTAGGAATATAGCAAAATATTGATAAAATGGGAATAAGAGCTATGAACTTGCACGAGTCATAGAATGTTCCTTATTTCTGGCAAAGAAGATAATTTACTGTTTAAAAAAATCACAAGGCTATAGAACTTCTGGACTTATCTAGATAGATATATTCTTACGTCTAAACTCATGCTGCCAAGTCTAACATAAATTACCATAATAAATTATAAAGCAAATGAATAATATCCCCTGTCCATAGTATACCATGATTTCAGTTAAATGCGAAAACTAATATTTCAAATCATTTAAAGTATTAACTATAATGAATTTCTGACTATCGTATTCCCTAATTACAATCAAAATATAAATATGTCCACCAGGGGCACGGCATTTAGGAAAAAATAGCTGAGTAAATTTCAATAAGCACGTTTATAAAAAAGTTTGGAGGAAATATAGGGTCATTCGAGTATTTAAATAAGTCAATTCAAGGTGTATTTCATTTGCTCTCTTTTCTCATTTTAAGCATCCACATAGCAAATGTTATTATTCTTTTTAACTTTTGGAAACAGAAAGTATTTCCATTTTCTTAGGCTGCCTTCTCATCAACTTCAGCATCTTCAGCTTGTGTCCAGGTATTATTCAAGCCAAACCTGACTCTGAAATGCAACAGAGCAGCCCTCATAGTTGATTTTTTTTCATGTTTTGATCTCTTGCCATGCTACTGTTTCATAAGGTCAAAATCCCTCAAAGCCTTGACCTGAATAGCAGTCAAAATTTCGGGCACATGATGAGCACACATGAGCACGATCGGATGCCTTGTCATCTCAGTCACAATTCCAACACCCTACTGGATTTTAACCATTACCAGAACTTTGCTCATTCTTTATACCAATCATTTAAAAGGATTTTTTAAAGACTGAGTATATTGTGTCATTAATGTGACTATTTTTCCCCCACAAACATGCTGGAATATATGCATACAAGTGAGCTTTGTTCTTTAAAGTCACAACCTTACCCTCAACATTCTTGGAATTCTTATGCAATTTTGATTAAGTTCAATGTGACACGTAAGAAAGAAAATCACTTTTTTTTTTTTTTTTAGTTACAAGATACTATTTCTTTTTTCACTCTATCTCCTTTTAATTCCTCTTTCCCTGGGTAGCTTCCTAAGAGCCCCCCACTCCCAAACAATGATTTGGATTGGGCCTATGATAGTGCATTTTTGGAAAAAAACAATGAGTGAAAAGTTAGACGTGAGCTTAAGAAAGGCTCAAGCTTAGTGTCCTAGGAAGCAACTTGCTAATATAACTCCATTTGTCTGCTTCTGGTCTGGTATAAGAGTGTATAATGGTTTAAAAATAAATTTTAAAAAAATCATAGTGAACTTACAACAAGCTGTCCACACTCACTAAACAGAATGCCTTGCATATCAAGAGAACCTTTTTTTCTCAAAATGCTTTCATGTCTATGGTTTTATTTTACCCTCATCAAACCCCAGTGAGCAAGTAGAGCAGATATATGTTTTATGTTGGAAATCATTATATAAGGAATTACACAAACCAAAGTTACCACTGTTTTACCATAGATTTCATAAAGTTCAAAAATAGGAGGTTAAGTAAGTTGCCCTAGGTGGTAGTCTCGTAACTTTTAAGCCATTAAAAAATAAGGTTTCTATTTTATTTTTTAACCAACTAAAATAATCAAATAAGTAAGATTTTGATGAGATGCACAAGTCTCATTCCACAGAATGAGCATATTTAAATACTAGCAATATACTGCTAGGAAATACTATCAATATATTGCTAGGAAGGTCTCCGTTCTTCCCATTTCAGGCAGCACTGAGGAACACCAGAATGTGGGGACTGGCACATATGTCACTGTCTTACTAATTCAATGTTTTAAAAAAATATGTTCTACAGACTTTATCAAAGGCTGCATGCAGATTACTAGCCTACTGAATGAGATTTTCTGAGCACAAAATCTAGGACTATGCATTTGAATCAGTTTCCCAGGTAACTATTATGCAGACCCAAGTTTGGAAAACCACTGCCAATAGGGCAAGTGAACCAGAATGCAACCTTTTGTTAACCCCAGTACACCTCCGTGAATACATCCCCTTAAAGGGACACATTTCAAAATATCTTCATCAAATAATGCCAGTGCTTCTTAACATGGTAACTCACTATTTTACAGCACCAATAATCTATGGAACCAGTGGGTATATATTGGAATGATATCACTGATGGTTTAAAAAGTATAACACTTTCTAATGTCTCACATATTTGTTACATAAATGCCAATGATCATGCAAAGTAACCAAGGCCAGATTACATATAATAAGAAGAATCATGATCTCGTGGTAAAATCACTATTATATCAAGTAATTGCCAAAAATATAGTCAATAGAATTTTTATTATTGCCCAATGACTGTATGAGAAATTACTGCAATTGATACTCCTTCAAGTTTTAAATTTTAAATATGAATTTGGTTTTTAAAAAAAGATTGAACTGTGACTGAAAATCATATATGTTGGCTGATCATATTTTCTTAAATTATATTCTTGGAAGCAATACTTCAAACTTCATTTCTTCATCTTTCAACAAACATTTCCTAAGTGCCACTTATCAGATGCCAAGTATCAAAAAACAAATTCCGTGTACTGTCTCACAAGAGAGGAGATACATGCCTAAAGCTACTGAATGTGGCTTTAATAGAGGTGTGTGCATGGTGCATTGAACTATGATCTGTGACCAATTAGTAAAAGCTTCTATAATGTGAAACAATATGGCAGAATGTATTAAACACTATTAAACATAATGTTAATATTTTGAATGACTGCCCATGATTCCACCATCTAATAACCATATCAGATAATAAAAGTTTCTAGTTTAAAAATATCACATTAAAAAAAATTATCAAAACTTTTACAATTCTTAGCATAAAAACACATGACACTACAAGTAAAACATAGATGTTTTCCTAATCTACAGCCTATATGTGTTAGTATAACTAAGCGGCATGATTTTATGAATCAACAGTTTATGGCAGAAAATCCACTGGTTAAAACCTCACTTGCACTAATTGAAATAAGTCTTCAGTGAAATCAAAGGACCTGGGCCCTAGTCCTGCTCTTATCACTGACTTTCCTTGGACAATTCACTTTTCCTCCCTAAACTTCATTTTCTCATACGTAAAATGTAGAGGTCAATTAATAGCCCTCATCATTCCAGGGATCATTCCAGTGTGATGACACAGTTCCCTAGCATTTTGTCCGACTGCTCTGAGTCACTCAGATCCTCATTCCCATTGAATTGGAGGGGATTACACTCTAAGGCAGTAGTTAGTTCAGTCCACTAGCACTCACTCCTCCACTTCTACCACATTCGCCAATGTCAAGGCAACCAAGAGAGCCATGTTGTTATTCAACTGAATACTTAGCAAGGACTAATCTAGTGACACCCTTTGCAGGGTTACAGCACCACTCTCTTATTGCAGATTTCAAAAAATCTGAAGGATAATTTACTGTAGGTTAATTATTATCACTAACCTGTGCTGAACTCTTTTCAAGTTTTTGGACTAAATTATCCCAGCGCTGGGCAAAGTTGTCCAGCCATGCTTCCATCTTTTGGGCTACCAATGTATTTTTCAGTGTTGAAAGAAGATCTTGGTTGAGTGAGCAGAGTTTGTCCATGGTTTGCTTTTTCTTTTCTAGATCAGTTTTTAAAACCTGTTAAAACAAGGAAGAACACAGACTAAGCCTAGGTTACATTTTATGAAACACTATAGTTCAGTTCGCTTTTGCATGCACTTTCTCATTTGTATACATATGGAAAGATTATAATTGTGCCTGCAAAAGATCGAGAGTTCATAAAAATATAAGTAGAAAATTATAATCCAAATAACGTTCCCTTGAAGAGAAATAAAAGTCAGATGTAGAATAAACACCTCGTTGAGGCACTTACGAACTACCTAAACATTTTTGAAAAACTGCCAAGTAAAAATGTAGCATTGCTTCAAAAGGCAAAACAGAGATCAACATATGGAAATTACTTTTTAACATTTGGAGGTTTTCTAAAGTGAAAGGCATGGCTCTTGGATGTTAGTGAATTTCTTTCTACTTTCTGATAGAATTCAAATAAAATATCACATGCCAGAAGTACTGAAGAAAAGATGGTGAACTGAGAAGATGAGCATGGCTAAGGGGCCTTCCCAATCTGAAATGCTGTGATTATTTGAATAAATTTGCAATATTATTTATTTCTATGATTTTTACATTCTTTTCATTATTTGGATACAAAAATCTTGTTATTCAGTTTACTGACTTTTTCATTTTTTAGCATCTGTTATTAACTTTCAGCTATTTGAGTAATTATCTTCTAAAGCTAATTTTAGAGCCCATTAAGTAATAGAACTAAGTAACTGAGTATAACACAAATCCTTTGGAATCACTTTGCCTGTTTACTAAATGCTTGTGTTTTATGAAGTATTTTTATACCATTCATATTTCCAAAGTTCCTGGGAGCTATGGAGGGTTACGCATGCCATTTGGTTGATACAGAATGAATAAACAAAGTGGCTTGTGTGAAATCAGTAGATCAGGGCAGCTTATTCTTTCATTTTATCCATTAAGGTCAACCTATGCTTTGGGAAATCCCATTTCCGTCTCCCAAATGCTAGTCCCTGATGTAATTTGTAAACATAGAGTAAGAAGAAAGAAAGGAGAGAATTATTTTATGGCCCCTTTACAATCCCCTTTTTGGCAGCAGCAACTACAACGAACATAAACTAAGCTGTGAGAC
The DNA here is from genome assembly GCF_949774975.1 of Lagenorhynchus albirostris. Classification (NCBI taxonomy): domain Eukaryota; kingdom Metazoa; phylum Chordata; class Mammalia; order Artiodactyla; family Delphinidae; genus Lagenorhynchus; species Lagenorhynchus albirostris. The sequence goes on along the minus strand of NC_083116.1, from coordinate 103,604,429 downwards.
CTGTCCTTCCAAAATAATGCAAATTTATTTAAGTACAACTAACATTGCACATGGCAAAGAAATGAGTATGAAACAGATGTCCCAACTGCTCATGAACCGAAGTGTCATCGACAGAGAGAAATCAACATACACACCCCTTCCCACCCCACCCCCACCCTCCGCTCAAAGGACACTTTATGTAGTTCATTTTGGCATGCCACCTGCATTGATAGCTCTTAACTGCAGACTGCTCCAGTGTCTCCTTCAATTAGTTCATCCTTTTCTCAGAATCTACTTCACCTGGTGTTCTTTATATTGCAGTCTTACTGCAAGCCATTTTTAGGGAATAAAAGCAAGTTTTGAAGTGAATTTCTAGTTTCTCCTCAATAATTGTTTTTTTCACTATTTTTTTCTAAGTCTGAAAGAATGCAATAGACCAAAATATGAATTAAGATATATAAGCTGAATCTGAAGACAGGGAAACCATTTGTGTTGGAAATTTATGGGTAGTCTCATGTTACTTAAAAAGATTTTCTTAGATGATCTATAAAAGTAATTGGATACCCAAAGAGATTTAGTGGCAAATGAAACGAAGCCTCCTGTGTTAACATTAAACCAAATGAAGAAGCACTTAGCGGGTTGTGGGGGGGGATGAATTGGGAGATTGGGATTGACATATATACACTACTATGTATAAAATAGATAACTAATAAGAACCTGCTGTCTAAAAAATAAATAAAATAAAATAAAATTCAAAAAAAAAAGAAGCACTTAGTGAACATAACAAAAATAAAGGGAACATTCGCCATTAAGGAATACAATTAGGGAAAATAACTCAAGGTAAAATAAAAACAGCATTATTATAAAACTGTGGAATTATCAAATCAATATATTTTTACCTAAATCTGTATGACAAAAACACTGTACTAACCAAGGCTTCTATCTAGTAAATTCTAGATCTGTGTTTGTCTAATGGTGAGGGCAGGATAGTAGTGCTACCTCAGTTTGTTTCCCCTTGTTGGCTCTGGGCCAACCTCTCTCTTTCTCTCCCAATCTTTCTTCCTCTTAAAGTCTCCCAGTTCCTGAAGTACTCTCCCACCATAACCAAGAGAGGGAGAAAACAGGAAATCCATGGTGGTGCCAGATACACTGCAACACAGTAATGAATTGCCTTCTCCCATCTACCCTTGGAGAGCAATTATTTTAAGCCTGGATTTTGTGTGTGTATATCAAATAATTATGATTTAATTGTTACTAATATTTAGAGTATAAAAAAAGATGTCTTTCTGCATATCAAGAATTGATTACAGATCTTTGACTGCCAGAGAACCAGAGAGTTCTAGAAAACTCAGGAGGCAAAAAGAAGGTCTAGAAAACATGTACAAGGCAGAGGTCAGCTAGGATTTTAAAAGAAGAAATATAATTTATTTTCATAGAAGTGAGGCACCTGGACATACCTCCCAAGGTAATCAGGAAAGTACAGCCAATAAATCAGATTGGACAACAGTAGAAATGGGCAAGAAACAGATAAGCTGCTCAAGAAGACAGAATAAACATGTTCTATCTGGTCAAGATTAGATGATTTGAAGTGAAAAGAGAATGTATACTTACAAAAGGCCCAGAAAGTCTTCACCCTATTCTCATCAGACGTATGCTTCAGAGAGAAATGCCAAGACAATTTCTCTTAAACTGGCAAAACTGAATTCTGTACCTATTTTATGTGTAGTTATTTGTCCATATGTAAGGAGTACTGCAATTCTTTCTAATCACCTGTTGTTGTATTTAGGTAGAATGATCCACTGTGGGGGCTTCTCAACTTGAGGGAACGTCAGAATCACCAGGAAGGCTTGTTAACGGGCAGATTGCTGGGCCCTACACTTCCAGAGTTTCTGAGTCAGTAGGTCTGGGATACGGCCTAAGAATTTGCTTTTCTAACAAGTTCCCAGGTGATGCTGCTAGTCTAAGGACCACACTTTGAGAACCACTGATACTATCTGGATGAATTCTTTGAGGGTGATCACAGGAGATGAGGTCAAGGTAGCAAGTCCTGGTGAAACAGCACTGTCAACAGGGACTTGCCAAGCTCCCATAAGCACTCTGTCCCTGCCATCTGATCTCACAGACACTTGATAGTGACCTAATTCCACAGTATTCCTGCAGCCCCTGCACACCATCCTCTCTTTTGTCAAGTTTCCCAGAGTTGTCCTTCCCTGGCAGACACCACGAATCCTCACAGCAACAGTACTCTTCCCCAGGAACATATTTCTTGTAGGTTTGGGCCTCCCCATGATAACCTACTTGATTCTACAAGTCTTAGAATTCACATCAGTTTCTTCTGTCCTTGTCTTTTTATTCTTTACACCAAATAAAACCTCAATTTTGATGATAGAAAACTAACAGACTGACATGATTTGGACAAAATGATGTATCAGGAGGAATGAAATACATGACTCCTCATCCCCCACCTCAAATGAAAAGTAGGAGAAAATCCCATGGGTTATTAGTGATAATATTTCAAAACAAATTACACTGATTGTAAATAAGAGAGTTTTAGCATACTGTATATATACCTAGGTATGTAGTAGGAAATGGTGACAGATGGTACCTGTTTTGGGTCTCAGATTGTGACATATTTTAATGAACATTAAATTCTTATTCACTGCCTGAGTCAGCAGGGGAATTTTACCTCAAATTCTAGACCAGCTGTCAGGTTTTGTTAATTGGTTTAAACTATCAAATGGTAAGACTTATACAAAACATATTTTCATTTTGTTCACAAGTAAGGTGACATAATTGGAATTTTAATCATATTGGAAAATTACTGAGACTTTGCTAAGAGAGCATTTTCATGGCCCTGAAGCTAGTGACGCCTTTTTTTTTTTTTTTTCGCGGTATGCGGGCCTCTCACTGTTGTGGCCTCTCCCGTTGCGGAGCACAGGCTCCAGACGCGCAGGCTCAGCGGCCGTGGCTCACGGGCCCAGCCGCTCCGCGGTATGTGGGATCTTCCCGGACCAGGGCACGAACCCGATCCTCTGCATCGGCAGGCGGACTCTCAACCACTGCGCCACCAGGGAAGCCCTAGTAACGTCTTTTACTTACAAAAATGTCAACACAGTGGCACATGATTGTTCAAATTTTTTTCAACTGCAGTTATTTTCTGTCAAGGAATCAAATGTGATGAGGAGTTCTGAAATAGCTTAAAAGTCTTGGACATGGGTCTGGATATCTTGGTGCTCATTTTAACTCTGCCACTAATCTTCTGTGATACTGTATCTGTGCCATGTGTTTTCTCCTGAGCCTCAATTTCCTCTTCGAAAATAACCTAGTCTGTCTCCTCGTTTTCATACCCACTGCTCCTTAGTTCAGTTCTTCTAATTGGCCTACTTACTACCAAAAGTCTTACTACCAAAGAGCATTCCAAAAATGTAAACATGATTGTTATTCAACTCCCAATGGCTCCCCACTAGTTGAAGAACAAAATTACAAATGTGATCACTGATATTTTTGCACTGTTTGAAACAGATTACTTTTCTAAAATCTGTCTTTAGTAGTCACATCACTCAAAAAAACATACCTTCTGTGAGGAATGATTTTCTATCAACAGTAAGCTAGCGAGTAATAACAAGTAATACCTACGTGAATCTATCTTAAATTAAAAGCCTATACAGGGGGAGGAGCTTCAAGATGGCAGAAGAGTAAGACGTGGAGATCAACTTCCTCTCCACAAACACATCAGAAATACATCTACATGCGGAACGACTCCTGCAGAACACCTAAAGAATGCTGGCAGAAGACCTCAGACCTCCCAAAAGGCAAGAATGTCCCCACGTACCTGGGTAGGGCAAAAGAAAAAAGAATAAACAGAGACAAAAGAATAGGGGCGGGACCTGCACCAGTGGGAGGGAGCTGTGAAGGATAGCTTTCCACAGAGTAGAAGCCCCTTCGCGGGCGGAGACTGCGGGTGGCAGAGGGGAAAAGCTTCGGAGCCGCAGAGGAGAGCACAGCAACAGGGGTGCGGGGGGCAAAGTGGAGAGATTCCCGCACAGAGGATCGGTGCCGACCGGCACTCACCAGTCCGAGAGGCTTGTCTGCTCACCCGCCTGGGCGGGTGGGGGCTGGGAGCTGAGGCTCGGGATTCGGAGGTCAGATCCCATGGAGAGGACTGGGGTTGGCTGCGTGAACACAGCCTGAAGGGGCTAGTGCGCCACGGCTAGCCGGGAGGGAGTCCGGGAAAAAGTCTGGAGCTGCCGAAGAGGCAAGAGACTTTTTCTTCCCTCTTTGTTTCCTGGTGCGCGAGGAGAGGGGATTAAGAGCGCTGCTTAAAGGAGCTCCAGAGACAGGCGCGAGCCGCGATTAAAGCGCGGACCCCAGAGACGGGCATAAGACGCTAAGGCTGCTGCTGCCGCCACCAAGAAGCCTCTGTGCAAGCACAGGTCACTATCCACACCTCCCCTCCCAGGAGCCTGTGCAGCCCGCCACTGCCAGGGTCCCGTGATCCAGGGACAACTTACCCGGGAGAACGCACGGCGCGCCTCACGCTGGTGCAATGTCCAGCTGGCCTCTGCAGCCGCAGTCTCACCACGCATCCGTACCCCTCCCTCCCCCCAGCCTGAGTGACCCAGAGCCTTCGAATCACCTGCTCCTTTAACCCCGTCCTGTGTGAGCAAAGAACGGATGCCCTCAGCCGAGTCCAAATCCAAGGCTGAACCCCTGGAGCTGTGCAAACAAAGGAGAGAAAGGGAAATCTCTCCCAGTAGCCTCAGGAGCAGTGGATTAAATCTCCACAATCAACTTGATGTAACCTGCATCTGTGGAATACCTGAATAGACAACGAATCATCCCAAATTGAGGAGGCAGACTTTCTGAGAAACGACATAAATATATTTTTCCCTTTTTCTAAGTGTGTATGTGTATGCTTCTCTGTGTGATTTTGTCTGTATACCTTTGCTTTTACCATTTGTCCTAGGGTGCTGTCTGTCCATTTTATTTTTCATTACTAAAAAACAATTATTTGCTTAATAATTATTTATTTTTTATTTTAATAACTTTATATTATTTTATTATACTTAATTTTATTTTATCTTCTTCTTTCTTTCTTTCTTTTCTCCCTTTTATTCTGAGCCCTGTGGAGGACAGGCTCTTGGTGCTCCAGCCAGGCGTCAGGGCTGTGCCACTGAGGTAGGAGAGCCAAGTTCAGGACACTGGTCTATAAGAGACCTCCCAGCTCCACGTAATATCAAACGGCAAAAATCTCCCAGAGATCTCCATCTCAACGCCATGACCCAGCTCCACTCAACGACCAGCAAGCTACAGTGCTGGACACCCTATGCCAAACAACTAGCAAAACAGGAACACAACCCCACCCATTAGCAGAGAGGCTGCCTAAAATCATAATAAGGCCACAGACACCCCAAAACACACCACCAGACATGGACCTGCCCACCAGAAAGATAAGATCCAGGCTCATCCACCACAACACAGGCACTAGTCCCCTCCACCAGGAAGCCTACACAACCCACTGAACCAACCTTAGCCACTGGGGGAAGACACCAAAAACAAAAGGAACTACGAACCTGCAGCCTGCAAAAAGGAGACCCCAAACACAGTAAGTTAAGCAAAATGAGAAGACAGAAAAGCACACAGCAGATGAAGGAGCAAGGTAAAAACCCACCAGACCTAACAAATAAAGAGGATATAGGCAGTCTACCTGAAAAAGAAACCAGAATAATAATAGTAAAGATGATTGAAAATCTTGGAAATACAATGGAGAAAATACAAGAAACGTTAACAAGTACCTAGAAGAACTAAAGAGCAAACAAACAGAGATGAACAACACAATAAATGAAATAAAAAATTCTCTAGAAGGGATCAATAGCAGAATAACTGAGGCATAAGAATGGAAAAGTGACCTGGAAGATAAAATAGGGCAAATAACTACTGCAGAGCAGAAGAAAGAAAAAAAAGAAGGAAAAGAAGAGAGGACAGTCTCATAGACCTCTGGGACAATATTAAACACACCAACATTCGAATTATAAGGGTCCCAGAAGAAGAAGAGAAAAAGAAAGGGACTGAGAAAATATTTGAAGAGATTATAGTTGAAAACTTCCCTAATATGGGAAAGCAAATAGTTAATCAAGTCCAGGAAGCACAGAGAGTCCCATACAGGATAAATCCAAGGAGAAACATGCCAAGACACATATTAATCAAACTATCAAAAATTAAATACAAAGAACAAATATTAAAAGCAGCAAGGGAAAAAAAAAAAAAAACAAGTAACACATAAGGGCATCCCCATAAGGTTAACAGCTGATATTTCAGCAGAAACTCTGAAAGCCAGAAGGCAGTGGCAGGACATATTTAAAGTGATGAAAGAGGAAAAACCTACAACCAAGATTACTCTACCCAGCAAGGATCTCATTCAGATTTGATGGAGAAATTAAAAGCTTTACAGACAAGCAAAAGCTAAGAGAATTCAGCACCACCAAACCAGCTTTACAACAAATGCTAAAGGAACTTCTCTAAACAGGAAACACAAAGGAAGGAAAAGACCTACAAAAATAAACCCAAAACAATTAGGAAAATAGTAATAGGAACATACATATCAACAATTACCTGAAATGTAAATGGATTAAATGCTCCAACCAAAAGACATAGACTGGCTGAATGGATACAAAAACAAGACCCGTGTATATGCTGACTACAAGAGACCCACTTCAGACCCAGAGACACATACAGACTGAAAGTGAGGGGATGGAAAAAGATATTCCATGCAAATCAAAAGAAAGCTGGAGTGCAATTCTCATATCAGATGAAATATACTTTAAAACAAAGACTAATACAAGAGACAATGAAGGATACTACATAATGATCAATGGATAAATCCAAGAAGAATATATAACAATTGTAAATATTTATGCACCCCACATAGGAGCACCTCAATACGTAAGGAAAATACTAACAGTCATAAAAGGGGAAATCGACAGTAACACAGTCATACTAGGGGACTTTAACACCCCACTTTCAACAATGGACAGATCATCCAAAATGAAAATAAATAGAGAAACACAAGCTTTAAATGATACATTAAACAAGACGGACTTAATTGATATTTATAGGACATTCCATCCAAAAACAACAGAATACACATTTTTCTCAAGTGCTCATGGAACATTCTCCAGGATAGATCATATACTGGGTCACAAATCAAACCTTGGTAAATTTATGAAAATTGAAATTGTATCAAGTATCTTTTACGACTACAACACTACGAGACTAGATATCAATTACAGGAAAAAATCTGTAAGAAATACAAACACATGGAGGCTAAACAACACACTACTTAATAACCAAGAGATCACTGAAGAAATTAAAGAGGAAATAAAAAATACCTAGAAAGAAATGACAATGAAATCACAACCACCCAAAACCTATGGGATGCAGCAAAAGCAGTTCAAAGAAAGAAGTTTATAGCTATACAAGCCTACCTTAAGAAACAAGAAACATCTCAAATAAAAAAACCTAACCTTACACCTAAAGCAATTAGAGAAAGAAGAATATAAAAACTCCAAAGTTAGCAGAAGGAAAGAAATCATAAAGATCAGATCAGAAATAAAAGAAAAATAAATGAAGGAAACGACAGCAAAGTTCAATAAAACTAAAAGCTGGTTCTTTGAGAAGATAAACAAAAGTGGTAAACCATTAGCCAGACTTATCAAGAAAAAAAGGGAGAAGGTTCAAATCAATAGAATTAGAAATGAAGAAGGAGAAGTAACAACGTACCCTGCAGAAATACAAAGGTTCATGAGAGATTAAGACAAGCAACTATAGGCCAATAAAATGGACAACCTGGAAGAAATGGACAAATTCTTAGAAATGAACAACCTTCCGAGACTGAACCAGGAAGAAACAGAAAATATGAACAGACCAATCACAAGCACTGAAATTGAAACTGTGATTCAAAATCTTCTGACAAACAAAAGTCCAGGACCAGATGGCTGCACAGGTGAATTCTATCAAACATTTAGAGAGGAGCTAACACCTATCCTTCTCAAACTCTTCCAAAATATACCAGAGGGAGGAACACTCCCAAACTCATTCTACTGGGCCAACATCACTCTGATACCAAAACCAGACAAAGATGTCTCAAAGAAAGAAAACTACAGGCCAGTATCACTAATTAACATAGATGCAAAAATCCTCAACAAAATACTAGCAAACAGAATCCAACAGCACAATAAAAGGACCATACACTATGATCAAGTGGGGTTTATCCCAGGAATGCAAGGATTCTTCAATATACGCAAATCAATCAACGTGATACACCATATTAACAAACTGAAGGAGAAAACCATATGATCATCTCAATCAATGCAGAGAAAGCTGTCAACAAAATTCAACACCCATGTATGATAAAAAACCCTCCAGAAAGTAGGCATAGAGGGAACTTTCCTCAACATAATAAAGGCCATATATGACAAACCCACAGCCAACAACGTTCTTAATGGTGAAAAACTGAAAGCATTTCCACTAAGATCAGGAACAAGACAAAGTTGCCCACTCTCACCACTCTTATTCAACATAGTTTTGGAAGTTTTAGCCACAGCAAGCAGAGAAGAAAAAGAAATAAAAGGAATACAAATTGGAAAAGAAGTAAAGCTGTCACTGTTGGCAGATGACATGATACTATACACAGAGAATCCTAAAGATGCTACCAGAAAACTACCAGAGCTAATCAATGAATTTGGTAAAGTAACAGGATACAAAATTAATGCACAGAAATCTCTTGCATTCCTATGCACTAAAGATGAAAAATCTGAAAGAGAAATAAAGAAAACACTCCCATTTACGATTGCAACAAAAAGAATAAAATGTCTCAGAATAAACCTACCTAAGGAGACAAAAGACCTGTATGCAGAAAACTATAAGACACTGATGAAAGAAATTAAAGAAGATACAAATACTAGGAGAGGTATACCATGGTCTTGGATTGGAAGAATCAACATTGTGAAAATGACTCTACTACCCAAAGCAATCTACAGATTCAATGCAATCCCTATCAAACTACCAATGGCATTTTTCACAGAACTAGAACAAAAACTCCAGCGTTTGTATGGAACCACAAAAGACCGTGAATAGTCAAAGCAATCTTGAGAAAGAAAAATGGAGGTGGAGTAATCAGGCTGACTTCAGGCTATACTACAAAGCTACAGTAATCAAGACAGTATGGTACTGGCACAAAAACAGAAATATAGATCAATGGAACAGGATAGAAAGCCCAGAGATAAACTCACACACATATCGTCACCTTATCTTTGATAAAGGTGGCAAGAATAAACAATGGAGAAAAGACAGCCTCTTCAATAACTGGTGCTGGGAAAACTGGACAGCTACATGTTAAAGAATGAAATTAGAACACTCCCTAACACCATACACAAAAATAAACTCCAAATGGATTAAAGACCGAAATGTAAGGCCAGACACCATCAAACTCTTACAGGAAAACATAGGCAGAACACTCTATGACATAAATCATAGCAAGATCCTTTTTGACCTACCTCCTAGAGAAATGGAAATAAAAACAAAAATAAACAAATGGGACCTAATGAAACTTCAAAGCTTTTGCACTGAAAAGGAAACGATAAACAAGACAAAAAGACAACCCTCAGAATGGGAGAAAATATTTGCAAATGAAGCAACGGGCAAAGGATTAATCTCCAAAACATACAAGCAACTCATGCAGCTCAATATCAACAAAAGAAAGAACGCAATCCAAAAATGGGCAGAAGACGTAAATAGACATTTCTCCAAAGAAGATGTACAGATTGCCAACAAACACATGAAAGAATGCTCAACATCATTAATCATTAGAGAAATGCAAATCACAACCACAATGAGATATCATCTCACACCGGTCAGAATGGCCATCATCAAAAAATCTACAAACAATAAAGGCTGGAGAGGGTGTGGGAAAAGGGAACCCTCTTGCACTGTTGGTGGGAATGTAAATTGCTACAGCCACTATGGAGAACAGTATGAGGGTTCCTTAAAAAACTACAAATAGAACTACCATATGACCCAGTAATCCCACTACAGGGCATATACCCTGAGAAAACCATAATTCAAAAAGAGTCATGTACCAAAATGTTCATTGCAGCTCTATTTACAATAGCCCGGAGGTGGACGCTACCTAAGTGTCCATCATCAGATGAATGGATAAAGAAGATGTGGCACATATATACAATGGAATATTACTTAGCCATAAAAAGGAACGAAACTGAGTTATTTGTAGTGAGGTGGATGGACCTAGAGACTGTCATACACAGTGAAGTAAGCCAGAAAGAGAAAAATAAATACCGTATGCTAACAGATATATTTGAAATCTTAAAAAAAAAAGGAAAAAAGTGGTCAGAAGAACCTCGGGGCAAGACGGGAATAGAGATGCAGACCTACTAGAGAATGGACTTGAGGATATGGGGAGGGGGAAGGGTAAGCTGGGACAAAGCGAGAGAGTGGGATGGACATATATACGCTACCAAACGTAAAATAGATAGCTAGTGGGAAGCAGCCTCATAGCACAGGGAGATCACCTCAGTGCTTTGTGACCACCTAGAGGGATGAGATAGGGAGGGTGGGAGGGACGGAGATGCAAGAGGTTAAGAGATATGGGGACATATGTATATGTATAACTGATTCACTTTGTTATAAAGCAGAAACTAACACACCATTGTAAAGCAATTATACTCCAAGAAAGATGTTAAAAAAATAATAATAGTAAAATAAAATCCATTGTTTTTAGCAAAGAAAAAAAACCTATAGAAAATTAGTAACTCTGGAGCAAAAAATGCATGATACAAGTAAATATTTGGTAAAATGGTATGAATTCAACCGGGGAGATTTATTTAAGATTAGCTTTAAATAAATGATTTAATTATTATGATGTATAATATATCATATCAATACAGACATAAATAGATTAACTTACGTAATGTTATGAAATATTATTTACAGTAGACCTTTGTTTTATATTAGAGTTAACATCAAGTTAGCATTTACTAGAATTGATGAAAAATCAAAAAGAAATTATGCAATATTTTATTTGAAATATCAAGCTCTTAATATTTGATTTTCCTCTCCCTTACTGGAAAATAACAAAATTCACAGTGGAAGAGAAGCTTTGGAGATCTTTATTAATCCCATAAGGTTCAACTCAAACTGAAATTTCTCAGTGAAGCCTGCTGTCTTCTTATTGCCAAAGTTCATTAATTCCTCAAAACACACAACACAGGCACTATAATCAATGCCATTTGGTTTGCTTTAATGTTTTTCTTGTTTTCCAACCTAGGGTATAAGCCCCTTCTATGTGAGCATAATCATGTCTTGTGCTTCTCTTCATATTTCTCAGAGAATCTACTTAAGTTTTCTTTAGACTCATTAGACTTATTAAACTTAAGTTTACTTTAGAATTATACTGTTCAGAACTTTACGGAACATTTACAGGTACTTCTTAGTGCTACCTTTTAATTTTTAATGAAATCTTATTCCAGGTATGCTATACTTTTTCAAGAGTACAATTCTGTTTCAAAAAACAAAGTTGAAACTTTACCTATATATTATGAAATTAATGTTTCTATCTCTCCAAAATTCATATTTTGAATTCCTAACCTCCCAATGTGATATTAGGAGGTGGAGTTATGGGGAGATAATTAGGCTTAGATGAGGTCATGAGAGTAAGGTCCCCATGCTAGGATTTAGTGCCCTTATAAAAAGAGGAAGTGGCACCAGAGCTTCCTCTATCTCGCTATGTGAGGATACAGCAAGAAAGTGCTGTCTGGAAGCCAGGAAGAGGGCCCTCACCAAGAACCAAATCTTCCAGCACCTTGATCTTGTGCTTCCCAGCTTCTAGCACTGTAAGAAATGAGTATCTACTGTTAAGCCACCAGTCTGTGGCATTTTGTTATAGCAGCCCAAGCAGACTAAGACAGGAACTGGGACCAAGAACTGGTGCACTCTTGTAACAAATACCTGAAAATGCAGAAACAGCTTTGGACTGGTTAATGGGTAGAGGCTGGAAAAGTTCTGAGGTACATGTTAGAAAAAGCCAAGATTGCCATGAAGATACTCTAAAGGGTAATTCTGGTGAGGACTCAGAAAAGAGAAGAGCTGGAAAGAAAGTTTCCATCTTTTTAGAGAATACATAAATAATCATGAACAGAATGTTGGTATAAATATGGATGGTAAAGGCCATTCTGATGAAGTCTCAGATGGAAATAAGGAACATATTGGACAAAGGAGACAATCCTTGTTATAAAGTTGCAAAGAACTTGACTGAACTGTGTTAATGTTCTAGTATTTTGTGGAAGGTAGAACTTGAGAGTGATGAAATTGGGTATTTACTAAGAAATTTGATGTCTTTAGGAGATATCTAAGCCAAGTGTGGAAGGAACAGCATGGTTTCTCCTGAATGCTTATGGAAAAATGCAAGAAGAGAGAAACTGATTGAAGAAGGAACTGTTAACCAAAAAGGAACCAGAACTCATAGATTTGGAAAATTCTCAGCCTATACATATTACAAAAAATGAGAAAGCACAGTTCAGAAGAGAATAGTAAGGGTGTGGTTGATTCATCATTTGATAAGGATATTAGTGTGGGTGTGAACCAGAGACCTAATCAGCCATCTCATCAGAAGCCCGGGATACAGATGGGATTATACCAGCAGAAACTGCCAGCTGGGATTAATGGAAACAAAGAAAACTGGATGGATTGAAGGAAGGCTGTGAACATGTGCTATTTCTCAAGAAGAGGGAACAATGATATAGGCTGATTCAGAGATCATCAGAGCTGCCACCCCCACCACAGGCCCAGGAGGCGGGGCTAGTTCCTCCTGGGCTTCAAAGGGTGGGGCCACCTCTCAAATTTGGGATGCCCCCACCCAGTGCCTCAGGAGCAGCCACCACAGGGAGTCCTGTAGGTGGGGCTGCTGCAGAGAGCCATGGGGGCAGGAAGTGCCCTGTGAAGCTGAAGAGGCAAGGCCACCTTGTGGAATCCTGGGGGTGATGTTGCCACTCCAGTGGTCCTGCAGTGCAGAGCACCATTCTAAAGCAGGTTATTCTCATACCTTAAGATCTAATGGAATTGTTCTTACTATGCTTTAGACGTATTTGGGGCCCGTCACCCCTTCCTGCTTTCCTATTTCTCCCTTTTAGAATGGGAATGCCTATCCTATACCTGTCACACCACTGTATTTTGGAAGCACATAACTAGTCTGGTTTCACAGGTTCACTGCTGGACAACTCGGCCTCAGGATGAATTGTACCTAGTCTTATTCATATCTGATTTAGATGATGATGAGACTTTGGACTTTACACTGTACACTGTAAAGATGATGTTGGAACCAGTTAAGACTTTTGGGGCTATTCGTACGGAATGAATGTATTTTGCATGTGAAAAAGACATGAATTTTGGGAGTCCAGGGGTGTAATGATATGGACTAAATGATTGTGTCCCCACAAAATTTATATGTTGAAATCCTACCCCCATGGTATTAGGACATTGGGCCTTCCTTTGGGAGATAATTAGGTTTAGATGAGGTTATGATGGTGCAGCTCCCATGCTGGGATTCATGGCCTTATAAGAAGAGACAGAGACACTAGAGTTTCTCTTTCCACTATGTGAGGACAGCAGCCCCAGCTCACTACAACATTATACCTTTCCCTATTTTAATTAAGAAAAGTAACAATATGGTATAATTGAATAGACTGATCTAAGCAAGAACAATGAATATTTCATTTAAGATTTGAAGGAACAGAAAGACCAAATAATGATGTTAGTATAAGCTATTGGGTTGTTTTTTTAAAAAAGACTATTGAAAGCTAAAAAATACATACAGCCAGTTTTTGAAGACTTGATAACATTTCACTTTGCTCCTTAAAGCCAGTTGTGTGAATCTTGTTCACTGCATCTTCTTTTTCTGAAAGCCATGCACTAAAAAGGCACTGAAAGAAATCAAATAATTCCAAAAGAGAAAAAAAATAATTAAAGTACATCATTATATTTTTTCATTTATCCATTTAATATCTCTCCATGTCTTTCACTGATATAATATCCCCCACATGAGTCACCTGTTCTTCAGTAAAACGTTGCCATTTTAGAAGAATGTCTTGTAAAAGAACCCAGCGATCTTCTGTCCACCTACAGATGTTTGCCCACCGATCTCCCAGTACCTGGGGAAGAGAAAATCCACCACAACATTAGCAAACAATTAATTGTTAACTGAATTTTATTAAAAATGGCATGAATGATTTATAAAAGTATCTAACTTTGAGCCTCCTATTTATACCAGGAGTTTTAAAGAACACCCTGCCAGCTTCTGCTTATAATAAGATAAGCATTGTGCCTTTCATTTGTTGTTAGATTAGTTCACTCTTTCTTTCACCTTACATTGAAAAGCAAAGATACTTACAAGAAGTCTGAAGCAGATATTACACCACTATTTGAAATGTCTCCACAGTAAATGCAAGCAAAAATATAAATGTAGAATTAAAAGAGGATTTTTCATTGATAATATGTAAAATGTGTATCTCTCTTAGGTCTGAAAATACATCCCAAAGAATAAAAGTCTGACTCCTAAATAAGATGCCGAAAAAAGACTTTCATTTGAAGCAATCTTGTATAATTTGAATTGCTTAATGTCCTGATTGTAGAAGAAAATTAGTAGTGACTTAACATCATATCCACATGTGAATTTTTAAAGTTAACTGGATTATTATTACAAAGTATTTAAATTCACTATTTCTCTATTCTAGTGAGAAAACTGTAATATTTCCTGAGTAATAGCTACCCTATCTTTAGCATGTCACTAACATCTATATGCACACACTGTTTTAATATGTAATATAAACCAAGCACCAATGGTTTTTAGGTGGAAAAAATATGTTGTGATGATTTCTGTGTAAAGGGAGTGTTTTAAGAAAAGAAATATATCATTAATTTCAACTCCATTAGGATGTACTTCAGAGCCAAAAATTTCAGCTTTTTTGACTTTCTCATAAATAATAGAATTATTTTCCCATAGATATTGGATCTCTAGACCTAGAAGTATCTCAAAATATGGACGTCTTATTTTGTATAGAATTAGAGCTAGAAAAAATGTTTGTAACTCATATTTTTTACAAATATACTCAAGTATCTAAGATAAGCCTGATCATAATTTCTACCTTACTTGATGCTACATGTTTGGATTGATCCACCTAGAAAATTTTGATATATGATTCAAATAATACATGTGTAATAAGCATCATGGCAAAATCCATCTATTCCTAATTAATTCAGAGACCTACCTAATTTTTTTTTAAATGTGTTTAATCTACCATCTTTTCAAAAAGGGAGTCTTATACATGGGTAAGGAGTAGGCAATAAACATTTTACTACAATATTAAAATGATCACGGACTCATATGCAGCTCAGTCACAGATGAGTTTTCAATTTTTCTTCAGAAATGTCAATAAAAATGTTATTGCTTTCAGCATAATGTAACTGATTTTTGTATTTTTTACAGTTTCATTCTCTATTCCTTTTGAATTACGTTAGTTACGGCAGAAGCCATAGCACTGGAATAGCGATGCAAGATACCCACAGGGAATGTGCTAACATAACTCAATGAATTCAATATTAGCCATTTAATTATTACAATCAAACATTTGGGATTTTTTTCCTAAAACATATTATAAGTTCTTTTAGTGAACTTCCTAGTTACCATGTCAGGATGCATCAGATAAAATGGCATGTAACATACCTGTTAATGGATTAATTGTGAAAAAACTAGCTTCAAAGAGAGAAAATCTCACTCCTTAGCCATAAACTACACCATCTGCCTGATTTTATGATTCAGAAATAAAAGGCTAAATTGTGGGATGTTTATTGCAGGGCTCCAACCTAAGGGGAGATGGGTGTCAAGGGGGTAAGAGATAAACTCATACTGTAGGTAGCACCACCTTCATAAATGAAAGAAAATCAACTAAGGCGTCCAAATAGGTATAACATCTTCTCTCTAGTGCTACAAGACACACAAAGGTAGTGTCCACTGAAGTAGCATCTTAGGTTTGTAATCTCATAGATGGACGCTTATAATTTATTAATTTTAGTAGGACATCATATAAAACAAATCCACATAAAGACCTCTATACTAGATTGCTTAAGATTAAATTTATAGAAACTCCAAAATATATTGTGATACACTATATACTACAGTTTTTTTCATTATATGAATGAGTTATAAAAAACAATAAATATTATTTTAGGTACAGAGTCAACCTAGTTAAAACAACTATTTTAAGAATATTATTTCCATCAACAGATGAACAGATAATGAAATTCTGCCATTTGCAACAACATGGATGGGCTTGGAGGGCATTATGCTAAATGAAATAAGTCAGAGAAAGACAAATACTGTATGATATCACTTACATGTGTACTCTAAAAAATACATAAAACTAGTGAATATAACAAAAAAGACGCAGACTCATAGAGAACAAACTAGCGTTTACCAGTGGGGAGAGGGGAGGGGCATTACAGGGGTAGGGGATTAAGAGGTACAAACTATTAGGTATAAAATAAGCTACGAGGATATATTGTACAAAACAGGGAATATAGCCAGTACATTATAAAAAATATAAATGGAGTATAACCTTTAAAATTGTGAATCACTATGCTGTACAACTGTAACTTACTAGTATTGTACATCAACTATACTTCAATAAAAAGGAAGAAAAAAAGATTGGTATTAAAAGTGACCTTTGGGGCTTCCCTGGTGGCGCAGTGGTTGAGAGTCCGCCTGCTGATGCAGGGGACGTGGGTTCGTGCCCCAGTCTGGGAAGATCCCACATGCCGCTGAGCGGCTGGGCCCGTGAACCATGGCCGCTGAGCCTGCGCGTCCAGAGCCTGTGCTCCGCAATGGGAGAGACCACAACAGTGAGAGGCCCACGTACCACATTAAAAAACAAACAAACAAAAAAGTGACCTTTGTATTCAAATAATCATAATAGATAACTGATAATTCATTGAAGCAGGTTTATAATTCAGCCAATATTTAATTTAACTAATAGTTAATGATAAGCTCCAATTCAATCATTCACCAATCATGAATTTATTTAAGCAACAAATATTTATTGAACATAAACTATGTGCCCAAAATTAACAGAATAAAGATGTTATGGACTGAATTGTGTCTGCCTAAAATTCATATGTTAAAGCCCTATTGCCCTCTACCCCAGCATGTGACTGTATTAGAAGACAGGACCTTGGTAGGCAGGGCCTTTAAATAGGGCTTTTAAGTTAAAATGAGGCTGTTAGGGTGGGCTCTAATTCAATCTGACAAATGTCCTTGTAAGAAGAGGAAATCTGGATACACAAAAAGACACTAGGGATGTGTTAGCACAGAGGAGAGACCATGTGCAGACAAGGAGAAGGCCGCCGTCTGCAAGCCAAGGAAAGAGGCCTCAAGAAACCAAACCTGTCAATACTTTGATCTTGGACTTCTAAACTCCAGAACTGTGAGAAAATATATTTCTGTTGTTTAGGGCACCCAATCTCTGGCATTTTGTCATGGCACAGCTAACAAACTACATAAGACAAATTTAAAAGAGGCTGATTCCATGGCACTGCAAAATGTCTCACAAAACTGAAGTTGTTACAGGTAAAGATGTACATATTACAGTGGGAAAATTCTAGAGAATACATTTCAATTACTAGAGTAAAATGAATTTAAGTTGTTCAAATGGAGCAGAGTTTTAATAATGTATTGTGACAACTTCTCAAATACAAATTTGCTATCACTTTGTGATTTTGTATCTTATGTGGGGAAGATAAAAATATCTAGAGCCAAACCACTTGGATTCAAGTCTTAGGTCAATCAATTGCTTGGATTACCAATGTGTGTATGTCTTTTCAAATTACGAAAACATTTTAAATCCATAACTTCTTGTAATAATACCAGCAATTCTTTCTCTCTCCCTGCTCAATGAAATCAAGTGGGTTTTTCAAGAAATTTATGGCTAAATAATTTAATGTCTCTCAAAGAAAATAATCATACCAACCACTTAAAGAATTGCTTCAAATATTAAACAAGATCATGTATTGAAAAGCAGTTTTAATTTGAACTGAGTTATACAAGTGTCGGTGGTTATTTACATTTTGCTTGATCATAGTATTTATATCGAACCTTCTATGAACCACCAAGGTGAACTATTTTACTCACTCTAGAAAAGTACTTATTAAATCTTTACAGATAGACCTTGGTGGATCTGTAATCTATCTAGAATTCTATCTAGATTTCCAGTATATATAGAATTCCAGTATATTCTTTTTTAAACATTTCCAACACAAGGGAGCATACATATCCTTCAGTAACACATTCTACTGCTAAATCTATCTTACTCTCAGAACAATCTCAATGAACTGAATCTAAGTCTCTTCTGTTACAATGTAGGCATGGTTCTTTTTACTGGGCTCAGTGAAATTAGATAACCGAATTAGAAATTGCTTGCTCATATGCTGTACATGTCTGCCCACAGGTAGATTTTTGCAATGCCATATGCACAAATATAAATAGATGTACACAGTGCTTGAATTCATAGATTTACCTGTTTATTGCTTAGAAATGCTGACCTTAATTTGAATTACAAAGGATGGAACTAAGCAATTGTTGGATTATCAGTCAGCTTTTATAATCACTCAGAGATGCTAGTTCCTATCACTGCCTGAATGGATGTAACCACACTGTTAGACAAGTATAAGAGATTGGATCAAATGGAATTGACAGGAAGCTAAAAGTTTTTTTTTTTAAATCACTTTATTAGGATTAGAAATCTCTTCTCTAGCGAAAAAAAAATCAGTCTTTCTCTGAGTTTCCATTTAAGTATATGAATCCCTTGAGCTTTTCGGAATAATGCATATTTTTGTAAGCTAGGTAAACACTATGCACATAAATGAAAAATGAATTATAATGTCTCATGAAGTGATAAGAAGAAATTAATTTGTATTTATGTCCCCATTTTGTCTCAGCAGTAAGAGAAGCAAAAGGTCAGTTCACTTACTCTAACACATTTTCATGGACTAAATCACAACTCCATTATCATCTAGGCTCACATCCGCAATGGGGAGGATTTTTCCCTCCCATTTAATTCACATCTCATATTGTTATACATGCCAGGGACATTTCTCATCTGAATTCATTTGTTTGGTTGAGTTGTTTTTTCAAAGCAAAAGTGAAAAATGGCTATCAAAAGAACATTTGGATAAAAGCAAGTAAGGAAAATTTGACAAGCCTGAGAGGTAAAACTTAAGTACCTTGACCCTTGAATTTATTGAAGCCAGTGATAGAAAGTGAAAGCTAAACTGCACCCAGCAAGATTGGCATTAAGAGACAAAGTGTCCCCAAGAGTATGTCCACTAAGGAAGAAACGATTATGTGCCATGGACCACACAATGCAGCAGCAACTGAGATTTATAAGAGAGGGAGGCAGCAGGCAGCAAGCAACCCATCTCCTTTTATTGTAGTTTCAGACCCTGAAATGTACTCCTCAGCTAAATGAATTTTATGTGTAATGAGCCATCTGAAAAATAATTTATTTCTTGCTCTTTCTTTCTTACTTTATAAACAACTATACAGTTAAAAAGGATTAGCAACTTCATCTTACTGACGGTGAAATGGAAATAACATCAAATAACGTGTTGAAAGAAATAAAGCACCCATTATGAGGCTAGAAATGGGGCAGAGTATTACTGACTAAAGTTTAGCCAAGTCTATGATTTGGCTAAACATGTTTTTACATGTATTTTACAAACTACTAACTGAAGCAGTATACTATAAAATCATGTGCCTTAAAGGTTCACTGTCTAACATATGGTCCAGGGTGGAAAAACATCTTGTGATGTATTAGGAAACACTTATTGGAGGTTTCTCTGAAAATATCATGTTTACTTCTGTTTAAATGATCCTGTAATAACTCCTGACTGAATTCAAGGAACTCCTGTCACTTCTAATGGTGCAGTTTACAGATGAGGAAACTGACACTCAGATGGGTTAAGTAACTTATCTAAGGCCAGAGAGGACAAAGGATTGAGTATCTGGGATTTGACCTCAGATCTGTCTGGCTACAAGTCCATGCTCTTTCACGATGCCATTCACTCAATAGAGCATTCAACATAATATATATATATATATATATATATATATATATATATATGCCTTGTGATTTGTGCTACGAAACATACAGTGAGATATACAGATGCTGAATCCTTTTTGAGTCTTTTCATATTTAATTTTAGCAGGAGTTTCACTAGATTTAACTAAATATTTTATCTAACCTACTTGATAAAGATTTGAAGCCTCCTGTTACAATTTGATCTAAAAACATTTTTGACATTTTAACTGCATATTTGTTTAAAATGTGTTTTAAAAATCAAAAATACTTACACTTCTAGATCAAGAACATGTGCTCTTTGCAAGGACTTATTTTTAAAAGGTAAATATGACTGTCTGATTCCTTCATGAAATTCTGCCTTAGTGATCATGCTAAAAGCGTCGTGAGATTTTTAACTTGAAGAAGCATCTTCTTCTGTGCTATGAGAATCAGTTCCATGTATTATTTATTTTTATGAGTTTATAAAGTGCTAATGAATAAATCTGGAAAGGCCCTATTGTTGTTGTTGCTGTTATTATTTGCAGGCTATTATTTAATGTTCTGTGGCAGCTTAATAAACTCTATACTCTCCAGCTCCCACCAGTCTATTCAATTGGGATACCAGAAAATGAAGAGCAGGAGTCCTAAGGAGCATTCCAAGCATGACAGTGTTCTTTCCAGCATTCATCACATTCCCAGGCATTCCTTGGTAGCTTGAAGTTTTACTGTTCCTTATTGTTTTATGCCTCCAAGTCTCTGAACTTCTTGAGGAGGGCCCCCTTACCCTTGTGCTTAATGTCTCGTGTAGTAATACATGCATTTCACATAGTATATGAATGTCTCAAAGCTGAATACCACCACTGTAGTTATCGATACAGGGCTTTTCTCCCAAGTAGTGTCTTAAAACCCCCCTTTATTTCCCTTTCTTCTTCATTAAATACCTGTCTACCAGTATTTTATGGTAATGGCATGGCTATTTGTGGTGAATTTAAAGATCCATAGGAGATGAGAGTCACATGTGAATTCCTGTACCCTCTACCTCAAATTCTAAATCGTTAATACTTAAAATGGGCATTAGCTATACAGCAGAATCTCTGAATCTACTAACCCACTACATGCCACTAGGTTTAAAGTACAGACAGCCTGAATTCTTGTCCCAGCTCAACTGTTGCCCAACTCGGTAATATCTGTCAGCCAACTCATTTAATCTTGCCATGGTTTAGCTGTGCCACTAGTGACATGGATATAACAGTACCTGCTTCATACCCTCCTAGCCAGGTCACTGCTAGGGTCAGGTCAACAAATATGAAATTGTTCTGAAAACTGTGATGAATTATTGACGTGCTTGTAAATGGTAAGGATTTAGAACTCAGTTCCTGGAGAATCAGCTTTTGTTTCCAGATGTGATAAATCTACAGCATAAAAGGCTTTTAATACAGAATACACTGAAACATTTCAGCATGATATTAACTTTACTAGGTTTTTGTATTTTACCTATAGTTTAATAAGGCTTATGCTTTGTACAACAATTGAAAATCCTTTACTTTTGCAGTTTTAAACCAGGAGCATTTTCCATTACATGCCTTGTTTATAACCTAGTAAGTGGAAAACGTATCCCTCTATGTTCCATTTCAACTCTTGGCATTGAAATACTCCATCTATAAGAAATCACATATTCCAATGTTTATACATAATAAAATGCACAAAATAATCTAGGTGTAAGAGGATGGGAAAGTGATGGGGACTGTAGCTAAATGGAGAGCTCATGGTAAAGTGGGCAGAGCTATTCAATTCCTACTGAGGTTAATATGCAGGAAAACAGGCCTAGGATCATCAAATCACTTGCTTTTCCCAAAGAGGCTAGAAATTCATAGTTTTATATCACATTTCCTAAATTTCAATAATAAATATATTATTAAATACCATGTGGACTGAATGCGAATATATTTGTAATTTTATTGGAGTATACTTGCTTTACAATGGTGTCTTAGTTCCTGCTTTATAACAAAGTGAATCAGCTATACATATACATATATCCCCATATCTCTTCCCTCTTGCATCTCCCTCCCTCCCACCCTCCCTATCCCACCCCTCTAGGTGGTCACAAAGCACCGAGCTGATCTCCCTGTGCTATGCGGCTGCTTCCCACTAGCTATCGATTTTATATTTGGTAGTGTATATATGTCCATGCCACTCTCTCACTTTGTCCCAACTTACCCTTCCCCCTCCCCGTGTCCTCAGTAGACAAATTCCTAGAAAGACAAAAACTACTCAAACTGACAAAAAGGGAAAATCTGGAAAATGGAGGTAAAATATTTTTAAAACTGGAAATCAAAAATAGAAAGTCTTATGTCTATTAAATATATTAAATTCTCATTTAAAACTTCCTCCATAAAAAAAATTCCAGGCATGAATGGCAAGTTTCCAAGCCTGCATAATCAGGTACTTAAACCCAGCAAGCATATCATAAGAATGGAAAATAGGCCAATCTCTTTCATGGACACAATGGAAAAAATCTAAATCAAATGTTAACAAATGGTAGCAAAAAAAATCTAGCAATAAATTAAAAGGGTTATACATATCATCCGTGTTTGGTTTATCTCAGAAATGCAAGGCTATTTTAACATTAGAAAATGAAGCAATGTGATTTTACATATTAACAGAATAAGGGAGAAAGCTAATATGATTGTCTCAAGTTATCCCGAAAAAAAAGTTTGATAAAACTGAGCACCCAGTAATAACAAAACCTCTTAGAACACTAGGAATACAAAGCATCTACAACAAGCCTACAGGAAATATCATACTTTACAGGTGATTTACTAAAAGCCTCACCTCCGAGAGCTAAAATGAGAAACAGATATCAACAATAATCTCACTGTACTAGAGTATGCAGCACAAAAATAAAAGAAAATATAATCAAATGAATGATTGGAAAGGGAGAAATAAAACTGACATTAATCACAAACCACCTGGATATGTACATCTGAGTGATACTACAGATAAACTACTCAAGTTAATAAGCAAAGTAAGCATGATCTCTGGATATAAGGCCAAGGAATAAAAATCAAGGTGTACTTCTCAATATCAGCAACAAAACATAAAAACTGCAAAACTTTAAAAGATACCATTTACAACAAGAGCAAAACTATCAAAAACCTAGTAATAAATCGCATACAAAGTCTAAGGCTCACTATCGTGAAAACCACAAAAACATTATTTAGAGAAATTAAAGACGTAGATAAATGGAAGACTATTTCATATTCATGAACTGAAATACTTTATATAATAAATATATTAATTTACTACAAATCGATCTATATATTCAGTGAAATCCAATTAAAACCAAAGCAGTTGTGTTTTTTCTTTTTTCTTGTTGTTTTTTTTTTTTTGAGGGGGTGGTGACAAGCTGATTCTAAAATTTATTTGGAAAGCAAATGAATAAAAATAGCAACAAAACCTTTAAAAAGGAGAAAATAAATACAAAAGGCTTACACGGGCCAAGACAGACTTAGTGTTCCCCTTAGCTTCCCTAAACTTTAGACTATAGGCCCCAACCTCTCTTTGCTTAGAGCACTTACTTTGGAAAGAGGATGTAAATTTTTTAATCTGCCCCTTTGAGACGTAAATAGTCTACAACCCAAGAATATCTTTCTCAAGGACCTATTAGCCACCCCTTTGAAATGTAATTATCAAGAAAGATAGGGCCTGTCTTCCAGATTCTGTGGGAGCATAGGAGCCTAACTTTGATAAGGGACAATTAGCAAACACAAATAGCATAATCACATTGACCATCCAAACTCTTAATGTCCTGCAACCTTTTTATGCTAGCTCATCCCAGCACTTACAAATTCTCCCACCTTTTTTTTTTTTTTTTTTTTTTTTTTTTTTTGCGGTATGTGGGCCTCTCACTGCTGTGGCCTCTCCTGTTGCGGAGCACAGGCTCCGGACGTGCAGGCTCAACGGCCATGGCTCACGGGCCCAGCCGCTCCACGGCATGTGGGATCTTCCCGGACCGGGGCACGAACCCGTGTCCCCTGCATCGGCAGGTGGACTCGCAACCACTGCGCCACCAGAGAAGCCCAAATTCTCCCACCTTTTGTTCAGTGGAACTGAGTTCATTCTCTCTCCCCTTTTGCAACAGTCTTGATCCATAACTGCAATAGTCTTGAATAAGTTTTTTCTTGCCTGTTTTACCATCTGGTAAAATTTTTATTTTACAATACTACCCGATATTAAAATCATTATAAATCTATAGCAATTAAGACAATGTGGCATTGACATAAGTATAGGCAAATGTACAAACAGAACTTATTAGAGGGACTTCCCTGGTGGTCCAGTGGTAAAGAATCTGCCTTCCAATGCAGGGGACACAGGTTCAGTCCCTGGTTGGGGAACTAAGATCCCACATGCTGCAGGACAACTAAGCCCGTGTGCCACAACTACAGAGCCCACGCGCTCTGAAGCCCATGTGCCACAGCTAGAGACAGAAAACCCACACACCACAACTAGAGAGAAGCCCGCACCCCGCAACAAACAGCCTGTGCCACAATGAAAGATCCTGCATGCCACAACTAAGACCCAACACTGCCAAAAATAAATGAATGAATGAATAAATAAAATATACATATAAAAAAGAAGGCTGAATGACTTTTAAAAAAAAAGAACTTATTAGAATCCATAACGTGAGCCACGCATGTATAGGCATTTGACTAAAGGTGACAGTGCAGAACATTGTTTGCAATAAATCATGCTACTTCAATTGAATCTAAATAGGAAAAATGGACATTCATCCCTTTCTCACACCATAAATAAGAGATGGAATGTAATATGAAAGTTCAAACAATAAAGTAACTATATGGCAACCCAGGAGAATATCTTCTAGGTCATAGAGTAGGAAATGTTACTTTTAAACTCAGAATAAAAATACGCTAACCATAACAGAAAATATTGAAGTGGGGTATAATGAATTTAAAACTTCTGTTTATTAAAGTAGTAATTCATTAAGGAGTAAAAAGTCAAGTTACTTAGATTTTAAAAAAAAGAAAGGAAATGTGTAATATAGGTAACCAACAAAGGACTACAATCCAGAATATATATTTTGAAATAACTACAGCAAATCACTAAGAGAAATATAGACAATTCAATAGAAAAATAGGCATTTCCAAAAAGAGATCTTTCAAATAACCAGTAAACAAGTGAAAGTGTTCCACCTCATTAGTCATCAGTACATGCAAGTTAAAACGAAAAATGTCATTATACAGCCACCAGAAAGGCTCAAGTTAAAAATCTGACAATTTGAAGTACTGAAGAAGATGCAGAGCAATTTGTACCTTTATTCACTACTGATGAGAGTATAAATTTATACATCAACTTTGGAAAACTCTTTGGTAATACCTATAAAGCTAAAGATACATATACTCAATGATCCAGCGATTCCAATCCTGGCTGTATATCCAATATAAAAGCCCACAAATATTCACTGAAAGATATGTACAATTATTTTCAAAGAAGAATTATTTGTAATGGTCCCCAACTGGAAACAATCCACATTTTCTTAACAGTAGATTGCATAATTAAACTGTGGTATAGTCATTAAAAAAGAAAACTAATGAACTAATGCTATACGCAACATGGATGAATCTCACAAACAATGTTGAGTAAAAAACGTCAGTTACATATATATATATATATATATAAAATGCAATTCCATTTACATCAAGTTAAAAATACAGCAAAATTAATCTGAGGTATTATAAATCAGGTTAGAGGTAACCTTTGAGGAGGTGGGACCAGTTTATGACTATGATAGGGCTTGATGGGCTTTCTGATTGTTGTTAACATAATACCTTTTTATCTGGGTGTGGAACAATTGGGTATGCGACATCTTCAAGCTATAATTATGATTTGTGTACTTTTCAGAGTACTCCAATTAAAAGAACTGTGCCATAGTATAAAGTTTAGAATTTTTTTCAGAGACCAACAGGGCCAGAATTCTCTTTAGATCATATGAGAATTAACACTTAATATTCATAAAGAATATTATCATTCTAACATCCTTGCATATATATTCCCCCTGTAATAATATTCTCAAGGTCAAATAGTAATTTTCTCTTATGAAACTGAGAGATTAGGACAAAGCCCAGGTTGAGGTATCACACAGATCTGGGTACCAGTCCCAGCTCTGCGACTCGCAAACTATATGAACTTGGATTTAGCTTCATTATGCGTAGCCTTTTTCACTTGTGAAATAGATATAGCTTTACATACAAACTATATACAACTCTTGGAAAACAATGAGCGTACAAAAGTGCTAATAATTATAATTACTGCTTCATGGGCAACGGTTGTTGACACTTGGCTTAGTGAAATTATTTCTACCATATTTAAAGTTATTTTTATTTTAAACATGCTTTTTATTCACCAAATATAAAATTAGAAACTAGAGAGACATCAAAAATATTTTCATCCGTATTCTTCTTCATAAATAACCCTTATTTCTTAATTCTATAGGATTTAACATTTCACAGCCTTTTTATTCTACCCTAATTATCCCAAAGGTATGTACCACAAACACTTTAGGTTCCATATCCCATTTGCAAGCCATGATAGATGACGTGACATTATATAGCCTTTCTGAACAATCACTTTTTAGTAGACTATTTTCCTTCCAAACAACAGAGGCATAATCATGGTGCAGGATGGCACGAAAAGGGGAGTGGTCATCACTATACAGAAAGACCAGCTTCACAGATGAAAATTTGAACTGAGTTTGCTACATGAAATAGGACTTTTCCAAGCAGACATGATGAAGATGAGTATTCTGAGTGACAGGAATAGCATGTATAAAGACAGTGACAGAGTACCAGAAATAGCTTGTAGGAAGAGAATGTAGGTTGAGGGATATGAGGGGTGTAATGGGAGATAAGTATTGAGAAACAGGTAGCGGGGGTCACTTATTAATTGTAGGCCTAAGTGATGAGACTCTCTAGAAGACAGAAAGTTACTTAGGATTTTAGCAGAGGAGAAACTCTATTATATAGGCTCTTGAAATTCCGCACTGACTTCAATGTGGAGATTGGATTGAAGCAAGAAAAGAATGTATGCAAGGATTTCCAGGGGTTGAAGATATGGGCTTTATTTTGGAAAATAGTAACAAGAACAAGGATGAAACACTGAATATGAGAGACAGGTAAGCAATGTTGTGAGTGATTACATTAGAGGGCTCACAAGAGATAGGAAAGGGATGTGTCTGTAATGCCTCCAGGTTTCTGGTACAGGCGTCAAGGTGAATGGCGGTGCAATAACAAAAATGGGGGAGTCATTAAAAGAAGCAAGTTTAGAGGGAAGTAGGACACAGTGAGTTAAGTTTCACCTTGCTGTGTTTGAGGTGCATTTTGAAATTTAAGGGGTATATATCCAGCAGAAAATGGGAGAGAAGAAATTGCGCTCAAGAAAGAGGTATGGGCAGAAGACATACAGCCTTATAAACTTGTGTCTGTTTTGGATAGTACAACCTTCTGAAGTAAAACAGAGAAAATGTCTTCCTTTTTCAACAAGACAAAACTGCTCACATGTCCCTTATCGATACTTAGGTTTTTCTTAAAATTAAGTAACACCTGGTTCTACAAACATTCTTTACAGGATGTCCCTATCCCTGAAAAATTCAGCTAAGATACTAAAAGTGTATTCAAACTATCACAGAACATAATTATTAGTCCTTATAATCTGGACATTGTGCCACATCCAAGATTGCACTAATTTACTAAGAATATTATCTTGCTTTGATTTAATCTTAAATTTGTGTCCAAGTAACGCCGGTTGGTGTCTCTCTCTATTTCTCTCTCTCTCCCCCTATATATATATATATATATATATATATATATATATATATATATACACACACACACACACACACACACACACACACATACATATATATATGTATATACATATACACACATACATCCGTATGTATGGAGAAAATGTAAATGTATATATGTACATATACATACATTTGTATAAATGCGTATATACTTACATTTATATATAGGTTTATGTTCACATGTATGGATGGGAATTCAGATCCTTCTTATCAAAAAATTAACTTAAAGATACTGCTTTTTAAAAATTTTTATTTTATTTTATTTTTATACAGCAGGTTCTTATTAGTCATCAATTTTATACACATCAGTATATACATGTCAATCCCAATCTCCCAATTCATCACACCACCACCACCACCACCCCTCCACTTTCCCCCCCAGTGTCCATACGTCTGTTCTCTACATCTGTGTCTCAATTTCTGCCCGCAAACCAGTTCATCTGTACCATTTTTCTAGGTTCCACATATATTCGTTAATATACGATATTTGTTTTTCTCCTTCTGACTTACTTCACTCTCTGTGACAGTCTATAGATTCATCCACATCTCTATAAATGACTCAATTTTGTTCCTTTTTATGGCTGAGTATTGTATATATGTACCACATCTTCTTTATCCACTCGCCTGCCGATGGGCATTTCAGTTGCTTCCATGACCTGGCTATTCTAAATAGCGCTGCAATGAATATCGGGGTGCATGTGTCTTTTTGAATTATGGTATTATCTGGGTATATGCCCAGTAGTGGGACTGCTGGGTCATATGGTAGTTCTATTTTTAGTTTTTTAAGGAAACTCCATACTGTTCTCCATAGTGGCTGCATCAATTTACATTCCCACCAACAGTGCAAGAGGGTTCCCTTTTATCCACACCCTCCCCAGCAGTTGTTCTTTGTAGGTTTTCTGATGATGCCCGTTCTAACTGGTGTGAGGTGATACCTCATTGTAGTTTTGATTTGCATTTCTCTAATAATTAGTGATGATGAGCAGCTTTTGATATGCTTCTTGGCCAGCTGTATGTCTTCCTTGGAGAAATGTCCATTTAGGTCTTCTGCTCAATTTTGGATTGAGTTTTTTGTTTTTTTTAATATTGAGCTACATGAGCTGTTTATATATTTTAGAGGTTAATCATTTGTCCACTGATTCGTCTGCAAATATTTTCTCCCATTCTGAGGGTTGTCTTTTCATCTTGTTTATGGTTTCCTTTGCTGTGCAAGAGCTTTTACGTTTCATTAGGTCCCATTTGTTTATTTTTGTTTTTATTTCCATTACTCTAGGAGGTTGGTCAAAAAAGATGTTGCTGTGATTTATGTCAAAGAGTGTTCTTCCTAAGTTTTCCTCTAAGAGTATTCTAGTGTCCAGTTTTACATTTAGGTCTCTAATCCATTTTGAGTCTATTTTTGTGCATGGTGTTAGGGACTGTTCTAATTTCATTCTTTTATATGTAGCTGTCCAGTTTTCCCAGGACCACTTATCGAAGAGACTGTCTTTTCTCCATTGTATATGCCTCCTTTATCACAGATAAGTTGACCATAGATGCATGGGTTTCTCTCTGGGCTTTCTATCCTGTTCCATTGATCTATGTTTCCGTTTTTGTGCCAGTACCACATTGTCTTTTTTTTTTTTAACATCTTTATTGGAGTATAATTGCTTTACAATGGTGTGCTAGTTTCTGCTTTATAACAAAGTGAATCAGTTACACATATACATATGTTCCCATATCTCTTCCCTCTTGCATGTGATTACAGTAGCTTTGTAGTATATAGTCTGCAGTCACTGAGTCTGATTCCTCCAGCTCCGTTTTTTTCCCTAAAGACTGCTTTGGCTATTCGGGGTCTTTTGTGTCTCCATACAAATTTTAAGATTTTTTGATCTAGTTCTGTAAAAAATGCCTTTGGTAATTTGATAGGGATTGCACTGAATCTGTAGATTGCTTTGGGTAGGATAGTCATTTTCACAATATTGATTCTTCCAATCCAAGAACATGGTATATCTCTCCATCTGTTTGTATCATATTTAATTTCCTTCATCAGTGTCTTAAAGGTTTCTGCATACAGATCTCTTGTCTCCCTAGGTAGGTTTATTCCTAGGCATTTTATTCTTTTTGTTGCAATGGTAAATGGGAGTGTTTCCTTAATTTCTCTTTCAGATTTTTCATCATTAGTGTACAGGAATGCAAGAGATTTCTGTGCATTAATTTTGTATCCTGCAACTTTACCAGATTCACTGATTAGCTCTAGTAGTTTTCTGGTGGCATCCTTAGGATTCTCTATGTATAGTATCATGTCATCTGCAAACAGTAACAGCTTTACTTCTTCTTTTCCAATTTGTATTACTTTTATTTATTTTTCTTCTCTGACTGTCGTGGCTAAAACTTCCAAAACTATATTGAATAATAGTGGTGAGAGTGGACATCCTTCTCTTGTTCCTGATCTTAGAGGAAATGCTTTCAGTTTTTCACCATTGAGAATGACGTTTGCTGTGGGTTGCTGTATATGGCCTTTATTATGTTGAGTTAGGTTCCCTCTGTGCCCACTTTCTGGAGAGTTTTTATCATAAATGGGTGTTGAATTTTGTCAACAATTTTTTTCCATCTATTGAGATGATCATATGGTGTTTCTTCTTCAATTTGTTAATATGGTGTATCACCTTGATTGATTTGTGTATATTGAAGAATCCTTGCATCCCTGGGATAAGTCCCACTTGATCATGGTGTGTGATCCTTTTAATGTGCTGTTGGATTCTGCTTTACAGTATTTTGTTGAGGATTTTTGCATCTATGCTCGTCAGTGATATTGGTCTATAGTTTTCTTTCTTTGTGACATCATTGTCTGCTTTTGGTATCAGGGTGATGGTGACTTCGTAGAATGAGTTTGGGAGTGTTCCTCCCTCTGCTATATTTTGGAAGAGTTTGAGAAGGATAGGGGTTAGCTCTTCTCTAAGTGTTTGACAGAATTCGCCTGTGAAGCCATCTGGTCCTGGGCTTTTGTTTGTTGGAAGATTTTTAATCAGTCTCAATTTCAGTGCTTGGATTGGTCTGTTTATATTTTCTATTTCTTCCTGGTTCAGTATCAGAAGGTTGTGCTTTTCTAAGAATTTGTCCATTTCTTCCAGGTTATCCATTATATTCACATACAGTTGAATGTAGTAATCTCTCATGATCTTTTGTATTTCTGCAGTGCAGTTGTTACTTCTCCTTTTTCCTTTCTAATTCTACTGATTTGAGCCTTCTCCCTCTTTTTCTTGATGAGTCTGGCTAATGGTTTATCAATTTTGTTTATCTTCTCAAAGAACCAGCTTTTAGTTTTACTGATCTTTGCTATTATTTTCCTTGTTTCTATTTCATTTATTTCTGTTCTGGTCTTTATGATTTCTTTCCTTCTACTAACTTTGGGTTTTGTTTGTTCTTCCTTCTCTAGTTCCTTTAGGTGTAAGGTTAGACTGCTGATTTGAGATTTTTCTTGTTTCTTGAGATAGTCTTGTATTGCTATAAACTTCCCTCTTAGAACTGCTTTTGTTGCATCCCATAGGTTTTGGATCGTCATGTTTTCCTTGTCATTTGTCTCTAGGTAATTTTTGATTTCCACCTTGATTTCTTCAGTGATCTCTTGGTTATTTAGTAATGTATTGTTTAGATTCCATGTGTTTGTGGTTTTTACGTGTTTTTCCCTGTAACTGATTTCTAATCTCATAGTGTTGTAGTCAGAAAAGATGTCTGATATCATTTTAATTTTCTTAAATTTACTGAGGCTTGATTTGTGATCCAAGAAGTGATCTATCCTGGAGAATGTTCCGTGCACACTTGAGAAGAAAGTGTAATCTGCTGTTTTTGGATGGAATGTCCTATAAATATCAATTAAATCTATCTGGTCTATTGTGTCATTTAACGCTTGTGTTTCCTTATTAATTTTCTGTTTGGATGATCTACCATTGGTGTAAGTTAGGTGTTAAAGTCCCCTACTATTATTGTATTACTGTCGATTTTCTCTTTCATAGCTGTTAGCAGTTGCCTTATGTATTGAGGTGCTCCTATGTTGGGTGCATATATAATTGTTATATCTTCGTCTTGGATTGATCCCTTGATCATTACGTAGTGTCCTTCCTTGTCTCTTGTAACATTCTTTATTTCAAAGTCTATTTTATCTGATATGAGTATTGCTACTGCAGCTTTCTTTTGATTTCCATTTGCATGGAATATCTTTTTCCATCCCTTCACTTTCAGTCTGTATGTGTCCCTAGGTCTGAAGTGGGTCTCTTGTAGACAGCATATATATGGGTCTTGTTTTTGTATCCATTCAGCGAGCCTGTGTCTTTTGGCTGGAGCATTTAATCCATTCATGTTTAAGGTAATTATCGATATGTGTGTTCCTATTACCATTTTCTTAATTATTATGGGTTTGTTTTTGTAGGTCCTCTTCTTTTCTTGTGTTTTCCACTTAGAGAAGTTCCTTTTGCATTTTCTGTAGAGCTGGTTTGGTGGTGCTGAATTCTCTTAACTTTTGCTTGTCCATAAAGCTTTTGATTTCTCCGTGGAACCTGAATGAGGTCCTTTCTGGGTAGAGTATTCTTGGTTGTTGGTTCTTCCCTTTCATCACTTTGAATATGTCCTGCCACTCCCTTCTGGCTTGTAGAGTTTCTGCTGAGAGCTCAGCTGTTAACCTATGGGAGTTCCCTTGTATGCTATTTGTCATTTTTCCCTTGCTGCTTTCAATAATTTTGTCTTTAATTTTTTCCATTTTGATTACTATGTGTCTTGCCATGTTTCTCCTTGGGTTCATCCTGTATGGGACTCTCTGCACTTCCTGGATTATGGGTAGCTATTTCCTTTCCCATATTAGGAAAGTTTTCAACTATAATTTCTTCAAATATATTCTCGGGTCCTTTCTCTCTCTTCTCCTTCTGGAACCCCTACAATGAGAATGTTGTTGTGTTTAATGTTGTCTCAGAGGTCTCTTAGGCTGTCTTCATTTCTCTTCATTCTTTTTTCTTTATTCTGTTCTGCAGCAGTGAATTCCACCATTCTGTCTTCCAGGTCATTTATCCATTCTTCTGCCTCAGTTATTCTGCTACTGATTCTTTCTAGTGTAGTTTTCATTTCAGTTATTGTATTGTTCATCTCTGTTTGTTTGTTCTTTAATTCTTCTAGGTCTTTGTTAAACATTTCTCGCATCTTCTCAATCTTTGCCTCCATTCTTTCTACAAGGTCCTGGATCATCTTCACTATCATTATTCTGAGTTCTTTTTCTGGAAGGTTGCCTATCTCCACTCCATTTAGTTGTTTTTCTGGGGTTTTATCTTGTTCCTTTATCTGGTACATAGCCCTCTGCCTTTTCATCTTGTCTATCCTTTCTGTGAATGTAGTTTTTGTTCACAGGCTGCAGAATTGTAGTTCTTCTTGCTTCTGCTGTCTGCCCTTTGGTGGATGAGGCTATCTAAGAGGCTTGAGCAAGTTTTTTGATGGGAGGGACTGGTGGTGGGTACAGCTGGCTGTTGCTCTAGTTGGCAGAGCTCAGTAAAACTTTAATCCACTTGTCTGCTGATGGGTGGGGCTGGGTTCCCTCTCTGTTGGTTTTTTGGCCTGAGGCAACCCAACACTGGAACCTACCTGGGCTCTTTGGTGGGGCTAATGGAAGAATCTGGGAGGGCTCACGCCAAGGAGTACTTCCCAGAACTTCTGTTGCCAGTGACCTTGTCCTCACGTGAGACAAAGCCACCCCCCGCCTCTGCAGGAGACGGTCCAACACTAGCAGGTAGGTCTGGATCAGCCTCCTGTAGGGTCACTGCTCCTTCCCCTGGGTCCCGATGCGCAACACTACTTTTTGTGTGCCCTCCAAGAGTGGCGTCTCTGTTTCCCCCAGTCCTGTCAATGTCCTGCAATCAAATCCCGCTAGCCTTCAAAGTCTGATTCTCTAGGAATTCCTCCTCCCGTTGCCAGACCCCCAGGTTGGGAAGCCTGATGTGGCACTCAGAACCTTCACTCCAGTGGGTGGACTTCTGTGGTATAAGTGTTCTCCAGTTTGCGAGTCACCCACCCAGCAGTTATAGGATTTTATTGTGATTGCGCCCCTCCTACCGTCTCATTGTGGCTTCTCCTTGGTCTTTGGATGTGGGGTATCTTTTTTGATGAGTTCCAGTGTCTTCCTGTTGACGACTGTTCAGCAGTTAGTTGACTCTCAGGCTGACTTTCACTAATCCCTTCCTTAGGCACCAAGGGCAGGGCTTATTTACAGGCTTAGGAAGGAGTCCCTTGTGTCTTCCTAGAACAAAGTTCAAACTTGCATTTGGCCCTCAAGCAGCAAGCAACCTGCTTTTAAGCCTAAGTCTCGCTTTGCTCTTATCTTCCATCCATTTCTCCATGTGCTCCAGGTGCAGACTTGGCGGCAGCCGCACATGCTCACTCTGGCCAGGGCTCACGATCCCTGCTCTCTATTAAGCTCCTGCAGGGTCCGGGTTCAGCTGCGGCGGGCACAGTGCCAGTGGGCAGCTGCGCTCCCGGCTCATTGGCTGCAGGACTCCATACTGCTTTTTTTAAGCAGTAAAATTTCAAACAGTAAATATGCCTTTTCTGATTTAAAACATGAAAGACAAGTATATGACACTTGTATGTGACACTCTAACTTCATAGGACATTGCTATGGAATTTCTAAAGTCACTTGGGAGAGGAACTCATCCATTAACCACTAACATGGTGGTGAAATTTACACAGTGACCCAACTATATCCTCAAATGGCTTCCTGTCCCCAAACTTTCTGACTCTGAAAGTTGAATAAAGGAGTCCAATCATTTTCAGTCCAATAAGAAGGCTCACCTTATCCACAGACATCCCACGAGAGGCTTTGCACAACACGTCAGGGAAATCAAAACATTTTATATTTATTCCATTCCACTAGGTCAACCAACTTAATATAGCCACCAAAGAATTTATCTTGATAATGCCACATAATATTTGCACAAATTGTTTAATGTCATTTGATATCCAGTTGGTTTTCATGTCTTGATTTTAGTGAATGTATCTTAGCTCTTGAGACCTTTCTAGTCTTTGAAGATTATTCCTTTATTCAATAAAGTTTATTAACTTCATCAGATGAGTAAGAAACTATACATGTGTGCACAGCCTTATGTTTAATAATCTGCTCTAAAAGTGTATTTTCCAGGTTACTCTTCTTCAAAAGAGGATGCTTGTATGTATCCATTCTTTTGATATACCTTTAATTCTCCAAAATTTTAGACAGTAACGTTAAGAGTAACATCATTCAACAAAATAATCCAAACACTTTTTCTATGCCAGAAACTCTCACGGGTCTGTGGCCTTAGACACCTTTAATACATCTAGTTGGACTCTCAAATGTTAACTTATATAGAAGAACACATCTAAAAATGGGATTTTAATAGCTCTACTTTTATTTGGAAAATGTTTTCATTAGAGCATCTTCTGTAAGAGCTATGGGCCTAACCAGGTTCTTTTTTTTTTTTTTTTTTTTTTTTTACTAGAAACAGCTATCTCCCTAGAACAACAGGCTTTCTTTATGTTCTATAGTCTTTTTCAGTTTCCAATGTGAAAGGCCAATAGGACCTGTGTGTCTCCAAAACACCTCCCTTATCTTGTTTTAGTTTTTGCTCAAATGCCCCCTTCTCAACATAGTTTTCCCTTGACGGCTTCATGTAAAACTGCTTCCTTCTCCACTCTATGTTTTCCTTATAGTTCTTAGCACCTTTTTCATACTATAAAGCTTGCTTATTTATTCAGATGCTTGCTTCAAAGGTAAGCTTCATAGAGGAACAATTTACGTTTTGTCCATACTTAACCTCAAAGCTTAGACTTTTGGCTGGCACCTAGTAGGCACTCAATACATATTTGTCAAATGAATGAATAAATATGGTCCTTCTATCTGGAACACTTTCCTGTTCTTTATTGTTGCCTAATTAATTTCTACTAAATCTTCAGATCTCACTTAAGGGCACTTAGGTAGGCCTTTCCTTACCTTCTAGAGAAAGGTGAGTCATCTAGTAATACATATATCTATCACACTGAATTCATCATGGCCAGAAATTTACGCTTAATTGCATTTAATTAGTGCAGGTCCAGGAGGGCAGGTGCCATGACTGTTGCCCCCACCCATCCCCACCATGGAAGTCCCAGCCGCCATCCTGGCACACAGCTGCTACTCAATACATGTTTGTTGAATGAAGAATTACGGTAAAGTTTAGTATCACACACTAATTCTAGCTACCCACCAAGCCACCGCTAGCACCACTCTTCTGAACCTCAATCTGTAGCTAAACTGGCCCTTTTTCAGTCCCTTGAGGGTGCTATGCTCACTTGATACACTGTTTCCCCTTCCTGGAAACTGCATGTACCTCCACCAATCCCCTTATATACACACTTCATACAGTTCCCTCCAATGTGTCCTTTAGATCATAGTTTAAACATTATTTTACTAGGAAATCATTTCATGCCTTCAAGCTTCAGCTTAAGTCAGACTAATTTGTTGTCACAAAACTTGTTCCTTTCCTTCATAGAAATAGGTTACGTTCATTTTAAATATTTGCTCATTTTTGTAAATATCTCATTAGTGCTTATTTCCTCTGTTAGATTGCAAGTACCAAGAGAGCAACTGCCATGCCTACCATGGTGACCACGGGTGACAAGGAATCAGCACTTGAATTCAAAGAGGGAGCCTGAGAAATGGCTACCACTGTTTTGAGGTTCCAAGGAAGGCAGCATGCTCACAAATTACTCATTTCTGACCCAGGAAGGTAGAACAAATTCTCTTTTTGTTCACTGTTTTATCTCTGCTACCCAGCATAATCCCTATGACATAGTAAGAACATTACAAGTACTCATAGAAAAAAATGAAAGAGGCATGGTAATATATTCCATGACTGAAGACTCCACATAAATTATGCAACTTAGTTTTTTAGCCAAGCTATTTCTCAACAAAATTAGTTAACTGGCATCACTGCTTACAAATCAGGTTCTCTGTGTAACTGGCATCACTGCTTACAAATCAGGTTCTCTGTGTACTGATATCATAGAAACCTCTAAAGTTAAGGACAAGTTTCTGACCTGTGGTGACATTGCTGAGGGACAAGCTGAACCTCTGAGAGAATCAAATTAATTTACAAGAGACTGCACTTTTCAGAATATTATCCTTCATAAGTCATGCCATCTTTCAGAATTCCTAAGCATATGTTCTGACCTTTCTTTTTCTTCAAACCTTTTAAAAAGAAGACTTCTAGAAGTCTTTTAAAGTTAGAGAAAATCTAACTTGTAATAGAGTTCAAAGAACTAAGTTAATACATGTAAAGATATTCCATGAGGAATATTTTTAGAGTTCTAACTCAAGATGGTAAGAACATCTCTCTCTCTCTCTCTGTTACTGAATTAAATCAAAGACTATCTTTCCTAGTTTTCCCCTATCTGTACCTCTTTACTAAAGACAACTGGGTATCCACTTTGAGGCTCTGGTACTTCAGCAAATTGGAGAGAAATGGATTAAGGCATTGTGGTGACATGGGAGGCCATGGAGGAGAAAGAAGGTGTGGGGTGAGCATTCAACACTAACAGGTCTTCAGGAATCAGCTATGGATGACCAGACCCTGCTTCAACAAAAGCTCTAAAGCATTCCTCTCAGGTTCCTGCCAGTTTTTTTTTTTCTCCTTTTGTATTGAGTCCATATACCTTTTTCTCTTTCCTAAAATTCTTCCTATTACTTCTAATAGAATTCCTCAGGGCCCAGTATGAAACATGATAGCTCAGTCTCTGAAGCATACATGGAATTCTTGTCACATGCAGAGGATATTTGGGTTGCTGTTTAAGTGACTCCTCTAATGTGTTTATCTGTCTTTTTATTCTTTATTATTTCTTCTCTCCTCCTCTTTTTCTACCAACTTCTCTACCTCTTCTCTTTCTTCATAAAAATTAAACTAGTTAAGACAACATTATATTACTTGTAAAGAACCTAAGGAAGAATCATCAAAATTCCAAAGTCAAATGAGAGCCCAGCATTCCAGGGCAATTCCAACTAATAGTTAAATAAGGCATAGAACTCAAGCATGGATTCCTCTGGGACTGATGGAATAGGAAGAAAGAAAGGCTAAAGCGGGGGCCTTCTCACCACTTAAGTCCTTTAACTCCGCTCTTTTAGACACTAATCTAGATTGTCTAAAAGTCAGGTAACAGTAACAGAAATGAGGGTTCAAAAGAGGAAAGGGGGTTGAGGGGAAAAGAGGAGGCTGGGAGGCTACAGTCAACACTAATTAAGGGGGGAGGCAATCATATACAAATGTGGACTGAGTTTGTGTGAACTGGGAATAGCCAATACATGTGCAGCTATCTTAGTAGATGTTTCTGCGTCAAAGAAATAAAGACATAAAATAAGGTAAAAAATGAAAGCAAATAGGATAATAAATATAGAAAAGCTTAGGGCCACCACTCTTAATTCATCCTACCTAAGATCTAACCCAGTCACCATCTGTGAATGCTATAGACCGTTTTTCAAGGTGGCCTAGTCCCACAGGCATCACCTTGGAAATAATTATATTCTAAAGCTAGTTGTATTAGGTCTTGTGCTGCCAAAGTGACTGTTTTTCAGTTGTTATTTTAACTGGAAATACTCTATGACTTAGAAAAGTCTCTGCCTTAATTTTTTTTAACCAGTCACCCTTCTAAACTCTGCCTCCCAGCCTTCTTTTATCTTTTCTGAACATTTCTAAGAAACACTGAATATTAGATTTTTACCCATCTGTAAATAGTCACAACACTATTGTATCAGAACTATGGAATTCCGTAAAATGGGCATAGCAGTGGCCTGTAAGTCCTTTAGCCAGTCGTGTGTGTGTGTCTGTGTACAACAAATCTGATCATATATGCAATGATACATTATAATATTGGGCGTCATAAACCTTTTTAGATCTGCAATCCCTGCAATTTCATTGAAACATAAGCAATTAACATGAATCACTAGTATATATGAAGTGCTCAACTGTAGCAGTTCAACAGTTTCGTCTTTTTCATTTAATGATGGAAAGTGAGATAATATTGTTGGAGATTGGCAGTCTAAAACAGTAACCTTAGGAAACGACATTTCACTGGGATAAAAAAAAAACACAATTCACACAAAAAGAGAAAAAAACAGAGATAAGGCTTTTCTATAGGTTAGGTAAGAGAAACTAGGTTTAGAAAAACCTTGGGCTTATAAAGCTATTTAAACCCACGTTGATTGGATCCTCAGACGTGTTAGACTATTGGCTCCTAACTATCACAAAGGAAAGGCAAGCATGTAGTGGGTACAATGAATGCCTCAAATATAATCTGTGGTTGGGTAAATATGTGAATGTATGTGTCACATTCAGAACAATAAACTGTTGTTATTTTCCCTTAATGTTGATGTTTTGGTATATGTACATATGCTTTGCTGAAATTAAAAAAAAAAAACTTATAACAAAACTTTATCATTTCCAGTTAGGAAGTAAATATGAAAATATCCACATTATCCTTTATTAATATATACTAGTTATATTTCCAAGGACACAATTACTACGAGTCAGATTGAATGAGGGATTGAAAGGCTAAGTATCTCCTAAAACAAAACTTCCATGACTTAAGCATCCTGCTATGTCCTCATCGAGACTACAGCTGAAGGCTTCCAGGAAAAAATATACTGAAGGTGTTAAACTTTTTCTTATTTGACTGAATGTGATCCTTTTTGTGTTTTCTTACCTTTGTCCTCTTTTAGACTGTAGGTTTGAAGAGAGCATAAATAATATTCCTCTGACGAGTTATCTAATGCATGCTATTCAACTATAATTAAAAAACAGATCTGCATTTATGTATTTCCCCAAAGGCCAGGAAGCTAGTG
The DNA here is from genome assembly GCF_949774975.1 of Lagenorhynchus albirostris. Lineage (NCBI taxonomy): Eukaryota > Metazoa > Chordata > Mammalia > Artiodactyla > Delphinidae > Lagenorhynchus > Lagenorhynchus albirostris. Next base: position 103,564,534 of record NC_083116.1, on the reverse strand, counting down.
TGAGCAAACAGTATATAATGAAAAGGAATTATGCACAAACATCCCACAAATGGGACATAATTTGAATTAGTTTAAATGAATACATTGCATTCTAAATATTTGTAACATACAAATTACATTTTAAATTTTCTAAATATTTTCTGAATTGCAATTAATTATTTTGAATGACATATTTAGTGTATTAAAGAAAATACTCTGACCTTAAGTTGTTTTTCCAAAGCAGCAGTTGCATGATCGCCACTAGATTCATCAACCACCACCACCATGTGCGTGAGAGAATTCACCCTGACTTGTTCCTGTTCCAGGTCTTCTTGAAGCACCTGAAAGATAAGTGTTTTTAAAAAGGAAATTAAAATAATAGTCTCCTGCTCTGTATGCCAGAAACATTTCTTCCCAAATGAGTGTGATTTATTTCTGCCATGCTTTGGGTAATACAGTTTTTTATTAGACTGGAATCATTTCAAGCAAATTTTTTGCTATGGTGCTCAGCAAAATTTGCACGTTTTTGTCAATTGAATGTGAAAGTATATAGAGAGAAAGCATCTGTTGAGAAAGGCATACTAAGATATGCTGCCCGTTACCCCACTTCCTCTCACTTTTTCAAGGACTTTTCTCCTAAAATACCTGGCCGCCTCAAGCATCTGCAATTCCTCCTTCTCTACAGTTCTCCATTATCAACCAAAACAAAACAAACTCTTGACCCAAAAAACCCCTCCCGCTACTGCCTCATTATGTGTCCCTCTTCACTAAAAAATATTTTGTTTTCTACATTACTCTTTCTATTTCCTTACCCTACTATTGTCCCTTTACCCACTATCCCATTAAAACATCTCTTGTAAAGTGTGCCATCAACCTCCAGGTTCCCAAATCCAATAGCCATTTTTTGATAGCATCTTACTTGACATTTTGATTACTAACCTAATTAACCACTGCTTCATTCTTGATCCTCTCTTCTCTCTTCCTGAGCTTCATGTACCACCCTTGCCTGATTATCCTCCTACCTCACTAAGAGCTGCTTTTTAGCTCCTTTGCTGGTTGGTTCCTTCTACTCTGCTCAACTATAAATCAGATGACATTCCTCTGGATAAAAACCAATGGAGCCCCATCACACTAAGAGGAAAAATCCAAATCCTTGAACCTGAAATCCTTGTATGATCTAGCACCTTCCTGCCTCTCTAATCTAACTGCATACCATTCTTGCCCTCTGACACTATGTTTCAGTCATACTTGTCTTCTCTCTCTTCCACACTGTGTCAAGCTATTTGCTCTACCCCAATTGCTCTTCCTCTGTATGTTTAAATAATCTCTCATTCTTATCATTCAGGACTCAGTTTAAGTGTCACCTGCACAGAGAGGCTTTTCATGAAGATGCTATCTAAATTTGCTTCTTAGTTACTATTTCTATAACTTTTTAAACATAACATTTTCACACTCACATTTTTCTTATGTATTAGTTTAGTCATTTGTTGTTTGTCTTTACTTACTGGAACATAAGATCCACTGAAACAGAGATGCCCCCTGTCCTTCTCACTAGATATTCCAAGCAACTAAAGATAAACAAACTCTTGTTAAATGAATAGCACCATGTGGAGGGGTGAGGGCAATATTCACAGGTGAGTTTGACCCTTCCTGACTGCATAAAGATTACAATCTAATGGGTGAGATTCTTTTTTTTAAGTGTAATTACAATTATACTATCAAGCACATATAACCCGAAACAGTATTCCAATCTTTTAAAAATCACAGTGTATAGATTTTTTGTAAAGATAAACAGGGATAAACAGAGGAATAAACAGACAGTAAACAGGAGAACTAAACAGAGGAGGCTGCTCTAGATCCAAGACACCCTGCTTGGGAGATCCAGTTCCTCCAGGACCTTATCACACTACACTAATTATTACCTGGAAATCCCTAAATGAGTATGCAAAATTCCTGGTCATCTAGTCTGCCTCTTAGAACATGTTATTATATAATACAAGAATGAAGAAGCAGGTGTGGGACAAAGCCTGTTACTTTCTAGAAAACCTGGAATCCCTACTTATGAAACAATGATGCCTGGCACCTATCAGACTAGCTCTTAGTTATTCGAACCCTATGGCGGGCGTAAGGGAACCTATTAGAATTAGCTACATCACAAACTCAAATGTTTGAGCATTTTTATCCTAGGACTTTTATTTTTCAAGTCTCAACATTTTAGAGCACTATATAAAATCACTTATTTTTACTTCCTCTCTCCAGACTTTCACAGTACATTTTCAAGTGAAGCAATTTAAAATAAAATGACTATGCACCTATTTTGTGTGTGGAGTCTATATTGCCTATCACACCTTTGACATTCCAGAGCTTACACTGGTTAATAAAACTCTTTCTGCCATGAGGCTCAAAATGGAAACATTAACATTCAAAGTTGCCCTTGAAAGTCATGTTAAGTCTGTGCTTTCTGAGTTATATAAGCTAGGACTGGGAACATTTCAAATATGTCAGCAGGAATTTTAAAAATAATAATTAAAATAATATCCTGGTGTCCAATATACCATAAATTGGTTTAATTTGGCCAATTCTTTTTTCCTATCACTCAAGTATGAGAGTATATTTAATTACATATATTAAAGACAATTAGGAAATAATGCTATACTATTCACATTTTTTACATTTTTATTGTTTTCATATTTTTTAGTAAAGGAAACAGAAAATCATTGTTTGAGCCATGAGGTACTTATTTTGAAACTCAGGTTGCATCTTTCTAAAGCATATGTGATCAAATATACTAGTTATTTTCTCCAGTACTTAGATTTCTGATTTTGTTTTGCTTATCTATTTGTTCTATAATCAGAAATTATATTCTTGCCATAGTGATCAAGGGTTTACATGTTATGCTTTTGCTGACGTGCTAACACAAAGTACCACTAAAGCTAGTTGTGAGTTAACAGCTTTAAAATCAAACATGAGAACCATCTGAACTTACACTCAGTAGAGGTAAATAAAGGAACATGGGAAAGGTTCTCAACAGTAGATGAAAATCTCGAAGAATGCATAGCACTGCAGTAAATTAGCAATATACTCTATTTGATTTAAGTCATTTCCAGTATCTCCTTTTCTCTTCTATGACTTTTTCAAATTATATCATTTCTTCTACTCCTAATCAGGGATTAAAACAGAAAAGCTTAAACTGACCTTTCTAAGCATACTCAATAGCTGCAAGACAGAGCTATTGTAACACTGTAATCAGTTCCTATTTTCCCAGACCTCAGCTCCAAAAATAAATATTAATGAATATCACGGTATTAGCTAATCCCCTTATTATTTGCAAAAGACAAAAGACTATAAAATATCCAACGTCCAGAATTCATTTTTTTTAATGAAGTTGATTCTTAGAATTAGCAAAAATGCCATCCAGAAAATGGTTAGTTTAAAAAGTTAAAACTTTCTGTCAACCTATGTATCCATGAATAAGGGCCTTGATCATTGGTATAGAGTACACTCTCCTGCTTCCCTCTTTGAGAAAACATGGATTCTCAAGGCAACTAATTTTTAAAGTACATTAAAGTTTTAAAAGCTATTTTACAATTAATTTTTAATTAAATATTTACTTCTTATGGATTTGAATTTCTCATAGCGGGATTTATACAATGGAGGTTTACAGTTGATTTGCTAATTAAACTGAAATATGAGCCAAATTATTCCAAATACAGATGTATCCCCAGAGAAATACACTAAAATTTTTGCCTATCAGAAGAGAATGTCTTCAGGTTAAAATACTGTAACATATGATTGTTAAAGTCTGTTTTTCTTTATTAAAAGAATATAGATTATTTACACAGAGATACCTACTAGGTATTTTATTATGTATTTCTTTTCAGTATTTTTCTTAGAGTAATGCATTTGTTACACTTATCAAATTTAAAGAAAATCTGTCATGCTCCTAATTAAATTTCTATACCATTATTAGATACAAATGTCAGCAATGTTTGTTTTCTAATGTCAACTAACAATCCTTTTTTTCCTTATGACAAGAAAAAAGGCCAACAGTGAAATTTAACATTAAAAATGCTTAGATTTGACCAACTTAGATTTTGTTATACCTCTGTATAACAAATAATTCTATTTCTTACAAATTATTCTCTAGTTAAAGAATCTGACCAAATTTGTTGTTCCCTTAGTACATATTCACATCTTATGATTTAAATATGACTTTTCTCTATTTCCTTCAAATGTTTCAGTGGTACCGAATTCTTGCTCTGACCCATGACAAGTTGGTCTTCAAAATCTGGCTTAGGACAACCACTGAAGAGTCACTTCAATATTTACTTCAGACTTACGCTATTTTATCCTTTCTTAGCATACATGTGAAATACTGTTTGGAAAATAAAGGCATGGAAATATGTAAGGCTAGGGAATTATTAGATTTGACACTTAGAGGTGAAGAACAAAAATTAATAGAAAGGTAGAGTAACAGAAAACAAAAACAAGGTTGGATCTCCAGTAAGTTCTATAGGAGGTTATACAATACTTCCCTTGGTCAGAGTATATGCTCAACAACATGAAACAGGAAAGGACTGTTGTTGCCTATATGCATAGTTTATTAGTACTTCTACTTCAGTGATTAACCAACAGGAAATTACCAACACTTGCAGGTCCTACACACACACACACACACACACACACACACACACACACACACACAGAAACAACACAGATCATGGGTTATGCATGGATTCTAAGGCCATCTACTCCCACATATCACTTTAAATTAATATAATTAAAATATGCTTAGTAAACTATTAAGTTTAAGTGATTTATAGTTTTTAGCTTAGCCAAATAAATGTACACAAAAGGAAAGACTGATGAGAACAAAACTTGAATTGAATATAAAATGTGCAAAAATCTTAAGAAACCAGAAGAGTTTCTACAAACATGGGATAAGTCTAACACTTAGGAAAGTACTATCTTAGAAAATCCAGCTCAGGAACCAAAAGATCCCTAGATACTCATGAACAATTAGCTAATGCAATACATCTGGATGTGAATTGATTTTATTTTCAAATAAAAGCATCCCAGGCAAATCAGAAAACTTTATGATTTCTTAGGAAATGATGGGGGGGTAAGCAGTATATCATTCTCGTTACTTTTTCTCTTATGGTCATTTTTACGTCCTTATTTCCATCACCTCTGCACTGGGCTAGGCTCTGTATTCCTTATTCTATCTATTCCCTGAATGAAATGATCTGGAAATGACTTGCCATTTTATTTTCAGTCCAATATTCACTTTACTAAGCCTGACTGGTCACAGTACTGTCTACTTCCCCATGAGGATCTATTTATAGTATGTACTTTTGTTATAAATTTGCTAAATATTTTAAATAGGCTTCCTCAACAGGCTCTCCTAGAAGAGCTTTTATTTTGATACCCACTTACTTAAACATTCTTGCATAGTTATCTTAGTCTTTATAGCAAACCCATTTTTTTAACCTTTTTGTTAAAAATAAATGTTTATGTTTCTTCTAAATCCTAAGCTACCAAAGAGGGGGGCCCTAAAGACCATTTCTATGATGTTTTAAAGATTTAAAAAGCACCCAATGCTTACCAATCCCAGGAAGGGGGCTCAGTAAATGTGGAAAACTGTTTTAAAAACAGAGCTGACCATTAATGTACCCCTACATCTTTCCAAATATAAGTAGAAAAGGACATAGTATGGATGACAGAGTGACAAAAATATGTGCATGTTTAAAGGTGTGGGATCTAACATCAGATTTTCTGAGTTTGATTCCTGCATGTATCGCTAACCAGCTATGTGACCTTGTGAAAGTTTCCAACCATGCCAAGCCTCAGCTTCCTAATTTTCAAAACTGGGATAGGGCTTCCCTGGTGGCGCAGTGGTTGGGAGTCCGCCTGCTGATGCAGGGGACACGGGTTCGTGCCCTGGTCCGGGAGGATCCCACATGCCGCGGAGTGGTTGGGCCCGTGGGCCATGGCCACTGGGCCTGCACGTCCGGAGCCTGTGCTCCGCGGCGGGAGAGGCCACAACAGTGAGGGGCCCGCGTACAGCAAAAAAAAAAAAAAAAAAAAAAAAAAAAACTGGGATAATAAAAGAGTACCTACTTCGTTAGATGGTTAGGAAGAATGAATAAGCTACAATTGGTTAGCACCTTGCCTGGTACACAATAAATACTAACAGCTAGTTAGTTCTAAAAACTCATATGTAGGCACATTCAGAACAAAGACTTTAAACCATACTGCAAGAACCCAATATTCACTTAATTTACCCTCATCTTATTCACGCTGCCATCATCCTCCAATAAGCATTCTATGTACAGAAATAGAATGTGGTTTTGGAAATCCAGGAAAAGAAGGGCTGAAGTTACAGTAAAGCTTTAGGATCTGAAGAAATATATAATACATTTTAAATCCTTAAATAAGACTTTAACTTCCAAATTATTTACATGAGATTAACAACAGTAGCTTTAAACTAATTGATCAAGTGGTCTCATACGTTGCTGAAAAATTACCATGGTCAGACGAGCTATTTCATGGAGTGAGGAAATATTTCATGAGTGACAGATCCTAATCACTGAATAACAGCCCTCAATTCTCCTAACTTTCCTCCTCCCTCTAAAGTCCATGCATGCATGCATCTATCCATACATCCTACATACAGTTATACCATTGAAATCAGAAATTAAAGTGAACACCAAGAAAATCTAATAAATAATTACAAAACGTCATTAGCCTGAAAATAATTCTTGAAAAAGAAGACAACAGGATTATTAGGAGAGAGGGCTAGGGTGGAAGGTTTCAAGTGTACCACAGAGGAAGTTATCTGCATTGACTGGCTAGTATGTAGATGTAACATTCAATTCTACTGATTATCTTCCAGTTCAAACATTACCGCCATTCTCATGATGAGCCCATTTTCTTCAATATTCCCTTTCTAGTCCCTTTTTCCCTAATTTTAAAGAAAGAGCTTCAGAATTAATGTTGAAAAATCACTTCCTTAAGCATCTTGACTCTGAGCATTTCATACACAGCCACTACTAATGTGTTCTCTTTCCCTACTGCGTATTCTAAGTTTGAGGACTTGTATGCACCAGTCTCTCCATCTTTTCCATCTAGATATTCCCAAGCCTGAGGGACCGAGTGCCATACTTCTCTAATCTCTTTGCTACTCTCTGCATTTGCTCTAGCCTCTAGGATCGCCACTGCAATCAAAGTTACTGGAATCTCAGAACAGACGAAAAGAGTCTGGGTTCAAAGGCAGACAGGTCAAGACGACCAGCTCAAGTCTACGAAGTACTATTTAAGTTACCTTAGGCAACTCAACCTCTCTGAATACATTTATTTATCCACAAATTAGGGATTTAAATCCCTCCAGGACAGGTTTAGTACTGGAGTGAAATGAGATAGTACATTAGAATCAGCGACTGCAGTACTTAGTAGAATTGACAGGTAGTGAAGTAATGCTTATTTTCTTCTATTTCTGACATCATCGCCTTATCATTTTGTTCTTACACTAAGATGCATGGAAATAGCTCCTCTGGGCATCAGTATTTATTCCCAATACCCTTGATAATTATATTATGTATCTTTAATTACTAAATATTCTCAGTATGCTGAAACTATAGAACATCATGTAAAAATATGTGCTTCAGTAGTTTTCTCATTCTCACTAGATATGACCTAGATCTTTGTTAATGGAATATTAAATATTATCCAGTATAAATTATCTGAAAAATGTAGTTCCACTGAGTAACAGAGTATTACCAGTTGTACTACTAGAAATCATTCTGTTCATAACAGAAATATTAAACATAACATGATAGTATACTGTAGTTAACAATTTTATATTCCTTAGAAATATACATAATGAAATATTCAACATTACTTTTATATGAAATTAGATTTATGGTCATGCATTTTGTTATAAGATACATGAACTTATTTTTCAAGAAAAAATATTTTCTTAAAATTCATATTATCATATCAGTTGTGGCTTTCTTGTGAAGAATTTTCCCCTAAAATGCATTCTAAAATGTTTTATATACTTAAATAATTCCTTTACATTATTAATGTTGCATTACCTATGGAAGGGAACTGAAATTAATTTGTATTGGTTCAGGAAAATAAAGATACTTTAGCTGAGACCAACTCGATTAAGTGAGAGATAGGGTCTTTTTCTTTCCTTCTTGCTTTA